>NW_028127280.1:0-61000 GCF_965231255.1 Vanellus vanellus | reverse complement strand
CGAACATCACGGGGATGGGGGGGAAGAAAACAACCAGAAAGGTACTGAAAATAGCTTGGAGGTGGGGCTTAGAGATCCTTCTGAGAGGCAAAACCCGGCCTTTGTTCTCATTTTTGATCACGGGGTTTCGCAGTGCTTCGCGGGCGGTGGTTATCCAGGGGCATCAGCTATCTCGGGAAGCGAAAGTTCCCATCCCATGTGGCAAAAGTCCACTCGCATGAATAACTTAGACAAAACCAGCCCACAAAAGGACAAGAGGCACCTTTGGTCACCTTTACCTAGAAGCTTCGCTAAACTGTATACTCAGATTGGCCCTGTCCTGCAGTTTCTTTCCCAGAGTTTTGCCCCCAAACCCACGCTTCCGGCCCCGGTCCCCAAGCCCTCCCTCAGGGCCCACCTCCTTTCCCCAGCCCAGCCTGTCCTTAAAGCTTTTCTTTCCACACACAGCCCTTTCCACTCACCTCCCTCCGGGGCCTCCTCTCTCACAGGCACCTCACAGCCCTGCAAACCTCCCTCTCCCGAAAACCCATTCCCCCCTCACACAACACCTACTCCCCTCACACCCTCGCTCCCCCCCCCCCCCCCCCCCATCTCTCGCCCCCCCTTCCCCTCTCCTCCCATTCAAAATGGCGCCGCCCTTCCCTTCCCTTCCCCTCTCGCCTTTTCCTGCCTCAGCCGCCGCCCCCCGCTCAGGTGACACCGCACGCAGCCGCCATGAGGCGCGGCGGGGAGGGCCGGGGCTGTGAGAGGCGATGGCGGTGAGGGAACTCTTGGCTTTTCTCCTCTTCTTTTCATCTCCTCAGGCTTCGGGCAGCCCCGCGTGGGCGGCTGGAGATCCCCCCCTCCCCTTCCAGGAGTGGCCCCGGCCCTGGGGCGGCCCCCGCCTCCCTCCTCCCCACAGGCTCTCCTCAGGGAGAGCCCCCAAATCTGTCCCCCGGGCGGCCCCACAGCCTTCTGTGTGTCCGGGAATGGAGTTTCCTTCAGGGAGTGTCTCCAAACCTGTTCCCGGGGTGTCCCCACAGCCTCCTGCGTTGCCGGGAATGGGGTTTCCTTCAGGGAGAGGCCCCAAATCCATCTCTGTCGTTGCCCTACAGCCTCCTGCATGGCTGAGAGCAGTGTTTCCCTCAGGGAGAGCCCCCAAATCCATCCCCAGGGTGGTCCCGCAGCCTCCTGTGTGGCCAGGAATGGCGTTTCCCCTATGGATGGAGCCCTCTCCTTCCCCTGACTCCACTCCTGGGCAGCCTTTTCCTCCCTCCCACCTTCTCCCCACAGCCTCTTCCAGGGCTGGGAAAACACTCCTGCCCTTTCTCTTCCTGCGGGTTTTGATAAGAAGAGCCCCCCCGTCTGCCCTGCCCACACGTGGGGTCTGGGCAGCTCCACGCCTTGTGTTTGAACCGGGAATTGGGATATTCCAGTTTTCTTCTGCGATCAGGCCTGGTTGTGAAAGGGCCAGTTGTAGTGGTTAGGCTTTGGTGGGTGAGTAACAGCAAATCTTATTTAAATTTTCCTTTTTTTTAGATTTTGTGTAGGGGGCTTGTTGTCCTCACGCCCTCGAGTTCTGCTCCAGGTCAAGCAAAGCCCCATGGAACTGGCCCTAAGGGCGGCGGTGGCCATGGACCAGCGCCCCTTTGGCGTCGAGAACGTGGTTTATTTTGAGGTGAATCTCCCTGTTTTTCTTGAAAAGCGGGGGTCTGGTTTGTAGCGAGGCTTAAAACCCTGGGTTGTGCCTAAACGTGGGTCTGATTTCAACCTCAGGGGCTGCAACTCTGTCCAGCTCTGACTCACAGCCCTGGCAGCACCGTCAGCATGCCGGGCTCGGCGTTCTCTTGTATTTTGAAGGGTTTCTTACGGATCGGCAGCAGCCGGGGATATTTAGCAGCTGTGTATTGGTGGTGGAATCCATGTGGTGAAAAGATCTTTGGGGTAAAGAGGTGAATAGGTGTTGTTTTCTTTTTTTTCACCTGGAGAATGTTTCTTGTTGCCTTGTACCTGTAAAAAGATGTTCAAATTGTTAAGGTGTTCAAATCGTTTCATAAAATTACCCCCTAGACAGGAATATGTTTTGTGGTTGGTTTGGTTTTTTTTTTTATGAGAGTCCTTTCAGCCTGCTCTCCAGGTGGAAATGGGAAATGCAAAGGCATTACAATGATAGATTTGCTAAATCTGTTGCCAAGGTGTATATTACTGGCTTTCCCTGAAGCGGGGAAAAGACGTCCTGTTTAATTGTTGTTTGCATTTGAAATTCTCTGTGAAATGGATTAAGCAGTGTGGGCTTCTTTTTGTGGGTCTGCCCTTGGAAGGAGAGCGCCTTTAGGAAAAGGCTTTTCTGGAGGGGACAGAGAATTTAATTGCTGATGGCTCTAAAAGCGCGCCCTGTTTGGGTGGCCTGAAAACAAAACCCGTGAAAATCCATGACTGAAAAATGAGACTTTCTCCTAATGATCGGGGCTGCTGTTTCCACTGATTCGCCCATGAATAACAGCTCGTTCCTTACTGGTGGCTGAGGACCCTTGAATTGTTTCCCAAAGCCTAAGGCAGCGGGAAGGGCTGGGGTTGTCAGATCACTGCAAATCAAATAAAAGAGAGCGGTTTGGAGTTGTCTCGTTCCCTCTTTCTTTTCCCAAGAAAGAGGGGTGGAAAATGGTAAAATGTTTTGCGGCAAAGTTCAAAATGGCAAAGGATGTACCGTGTGGGGGGTGGGACGTGGGTTTAGGTGTTGGTGGGTACCCCAGCAATAAACCGTAAGAGGTAGAGCAGCTTTGTGGGACTTTTGGGGCTTGTTTTTGTGTGGATATTCGCTCGTTGCAGACCACGTTCCGGAGCCCTCCAACAGAGGCATTAGAAAAAGAAGTCTTTTTCTTAGTACTAATGCTTTGAATTTTCCAGTGTGGGAAAAGCCGCAAAAGTGTGTATTTCTGCCCAGCTGCGGAGAAATGGGTAATACTGAGCCCTACAATAGCTTGGTTGTTTTTTTTCCCCCTGTGTGATGACTGGTGTGGAGGGAGTTTGTACCAAAGAGTCAACTTCTGATTGTGGGCAGCCCCTGTTTTAGGAACTGTTGCACAGATTGCTTATCGATGCAACTGCTGCCGCGACTCCCGCACTCCCTGCTGAGTGATAATCCAAAACTGCAGAGCGAGCTGGGTGCCCGTGGAAGGGGAACTGCACTCTCAAGTGGAAATACTTGGGGTCTCGTTGCCTGTGGGAGGGAAAGGGACGTCAAGAGTCAACCTAAAGGAACTTCTCACCTCCAGAGGTCTTGCTCTGGAGGTGACGGTTAATTGAGGGGAGTCGTGGAAGCGTGCTTTACTGAGCAACATGCTGCTGCTGGCCCAAGACTAAATGTCTCCAAAGTTTGGGGTTGGTTTAAGTGCTTTTTGGTTATTAGCTGGATGTCACTCTTAGAAGCACCTCTTGCCCTGTCTGGAGGGGTTTGCTGCTGCCTCCTGCATTGGGCCGAGGGGACCGGCAGCCCTCAGGACAGGGACTTTCTCAGGCGTGGAGGTTAAACCTGGTGCGTGCTGCTTAAAAACTGCTCTGGGTGTTAGTGCAGTGGTCACGGTGAGTGGTGGCTTAGGGGAGCCTGAGATTCTCATTCCTCTTAAGTGCGGGGGATTTTGGGGAGCCTGGGTGGTACAATCCCCTTCCTGCTCCCAGATTCCTGTCGCTGACCCATCAGCGGGGTGTTAGCAGAGCTGATGCCCGCAGCGGCTGAGGGTCGGCATGATCCCGGCATCGCCGGAGCTCTGGAGCCGAGGAATGGGAGCGTGGCCCGTTTCCATCATGGCTTGTCAGGGAAATAGTGCGGTTTGATATAGCCGGGGTGCGTAAACAGGGATTCCTCTTTGCACGTGTGCTTACAGGGTGCACGCAGGTGTGTTACTTGGAGTGTTTCTTAATGCCTGCAAAGCTTTCCGAGATTGGTTAATGAGCGTTGCTTTGCTGTGCAAGTGCAAAGTGTTATTTTCATGGAGAAACCAGCTCGGATGTTCCATTTAGGCATTCTGCCTTTAAAAAAAGAAAAATATTTTAAAGCTTTCCTTGCAGGCAGAATAACATCTGCTTTTGAGGATTGTTTCTTTCCCTGCAGGGTGGAAAAATCTACAGCCTCGCTAAGGCTGCAGAGGAAGAAAACTTGTCAGTTTCCTGGAGCAAACTGCAGTTTGGAGAGGGGGGTGGTTTGCCAGAGCGCCTTTTAGCACCTCGTTGGGCACATTTCTTTTCCCTCGGGGCTGAGGTTTAACATCGCCTTTTCATGTGGCTGGGTTTTGGTTGTATGAATTAATGGGTGTTTCAATGGGAACCACAAGACCTAATTTCTCAGTCGCCATCCCAAAAATTGTGCATTCTAAAAAATCAGAATGCGGATGCAAGAACAGAATTTGGACCAGATTCTCCGGCGCCAGGACAGTGCACCGATGCTCCAGGGTGCTTTCCCCGGCAGCGAAGGCCTGGTCTGGCAGGAAGGCGGTGGTGGGGATGGCGAGGTACTGCCGGCTCAGCCGCCCCATGGCCGGGAAGCGATGCTCGTTCTTCTTCCACCAGTGCAGCAGCTGGTGCTGCGCTTGCAGAGGGGCTCCAGGATGTAGTTTTCCAGTTGCTGGTGGATCTCGGGTATGCTCTCCTCGGGTCCTACCCCAAAAGGATGTCATAGATGCTCTGAGATGGGGCGCTGGTGCATGGGTCCTTGCGAGCAGGCAGCTGGCTGCCGGCATCTGCGCCTGTGGCTTTGGAATCCGAGTTTGGCACCCCAGACTGGGTGGCAGATGGGGACTGGTGGTTGCAAACCCACAACAGCGTGGTTCTCACTGGCTGGTGCAGCTCGCTTCTCAGGCTGGGACTGAGAAACTGCATCTCCTTGAAGCGCGGGTCCAAAACAGAGGTGATAACTGCTGGGCTTTCGAGCACTTTCTCGAATGCAGTTCCCTTCAGTTTGGAAGACGGCAGAACACGGAGAATGGCATTACATGCGATCTACTCCTTGGTGTGTTGATTGGACAGGGAATCAGTCAAAAGAGAAAATAAGAAAAATTAATTTGCCTTCTACTTGGATGGCAGAAATCTACGAGAGGCAATAGAAGTCGGATGGTTGAACAAAATCTTGCATGGCTTTGAGTTTGCCCTGAGCTGACGGCTGCAAAGCCTATTGCGAAACCTATTCATTTTTGTGATGGTAGTGATTTTTGTTGGTGTTTTGTTTGGATGTCTTAAGAGTATCGTTATCAAGCAATTATCTCCCCCCAGCCCCGCCATGCCCGCCGGCAGCAATGGGCCGATGGGGTCCTCAGCTGTCAGGTGGGAGGCAGCGGCACCGGGGCAGGGAGGGGGATGCCCGGTACCCCCGGGCGGGCCGTGCCGCCGGTGTGGCTGGAGGATGCTCCATGGCTGCTCACTGCGGCATTTCCCATGGCAGGGAGGAAACACAGGGGGAGCAGGGGGTGGGGGCAAATGGGGGAGGCAAAGCATCTGCACGGGGGGGAGGGGGGGGGCTGTGAGGGCCATGGAAAGGGGAGTGAAGGGCATCTGCAAGGTTGGAGGGGGTAAGGAGGGTGGTAGGTGTCTAAAATGGGGTGCTGGGGGTGTGCAAGGAGGGGGGGCAGCAGGCCGCTGAAGGGGGGTGTAAGGCATCTGCAAGGCGGAGGGGTGGGGGCTCAAAGGGGGAGGTGAGGGGTACCCAAGGTGGGTGTGGGAGGGAGGCACCTGGGTGATGCCTGTTGGGGGTCTCCCCACCAGACCCCCCCTCCTTGTCCCCTCCTCCGCATCTCGATGTGACCCCCTGGTGATGCTGTGGCCCTTCAGAGCAGGGGGACAAAGGCCACTGTCCCCACAGAGCCCCATGCCACCCGGTCACCTCAGCTATTGTCCCACCGGGCGCTTGTGCGGATGCGCCTGGTGTTGGGGTGCAGGCAGGAGGTGGCTGGGTGGTCCCCCCATCTTTCTGCATTTCCTTAGCCTGGGGGAGGGCCTGTCCGCCCCCCCGCTGCACCCATGGGACCCGGCTGCAGGAGCTGCTCTCGGGGGCAAACGAGAGGTGGGGAATTAATTAATCTGCTCTGAAATTACAGCTCACGGCAAAGACGGAGAGGAATTTGCGTCTCCGCCAGCAAGGGATGACGGTCACGTCCTGGTGATGCTCAGCTGTGACCTGCGTGTGTCCCCCCCTCACAGCCCCACTTTGGGGCTCTGGAGATGTGTCCTCTCCCGGGTCCAGTCCCCGTCACAGCCCAAATCCTGGCTCAGGAGCCAGAGGGGTCCCCGCAGGGACGGTGCTGACCCCCACGATAGCAAAGGAGGGAGCCACAGGACCGGTGGCTTCGTCTGGGTAGGATGGAGATGGAGAGGGGCAAGGAGGGGGGTCTCCTGCTCCGCCACCAGAGCAGCTCCCCCAGTTTGGCCCCTCATCCCCTTATAACACTGGGATCAGTGTTATTAATTACACTTTGCTCGAGATTAATTACATTAATCCTCCCTCCTGCTGCTGGTGGCCAGTCCAGCTTGCGTGTGACAGGACGAGGGGGCTGAGGTGGGAAGTTTGCGTGCTCGTGCGATGCTTTTGGCCTCCCCCGGCACCGGGAGGACTCAAAGCCGGACGTGAACCTCTGCTTTGTACTTTTCCTCATCCTCAATTACACCAACGCTTCCCCAGGGAAAGATTTTTCTTTCTAACTGGAGGAGTTGCACTGAGACAGGTAAACTGAGGCAGGACAGTCAAAAATCCCTCTCTCTCCTGCTGGGACAAAAAAAACGCTGCAGCAAAATAATAATTTGGAGAAGTTTTCTTGAGATGGAACAACACTCTCTGCTCCAAAACTCAAAAGTGAGCTCGCCATCCCCTTTCCCAGCCCAGTTTCGATGCTTTGATGTTTTCCAGGCACCTGGCAGCGGCGGCAAAGGACAAAGTACTTGGGGGCCAGAAAAAGCTCATTCCCAGATGGGAACGTTTGTTCCTTTTGCTCGTTAAATTGGCTGGCGAGTGGGAGGTGTGAGCTTCCCCGAGCGTCGCTGCTGCGCGGCGGCAGGTGATGCCATTGGGTCGAAGCAGGAATTTGGGGGATAAAAAGCAGATTTCCGGTATTTTGCTCTTCTCTAAAGAGAAGGGTTTCCTGGAGGCCCTTTGAAAGCTGCAGTTGTGACTCGAGTGTGAGACGTGGTTGGTTTTTTATTTCTTTGAGCGCGGTGATCCCAGTGATGCTTCCCCAGCCCCGGGGGCAAGGGGAGAAGAGAACTCCTGTAGTTCTCCTTCAGCTTTTAAGGCACAGATGCTCGTTGTGCAGCGCTGGCAGTGGTATTTCAGCCAAGGAGGGCATTAGCTGTCAGCCCTTGGCTTTTTTTTTTTGAGGAGAAAAATGCAGTTTTGTGTGGAAAGCGGGCTTGCAGCAAGAGAAGCCTGAGCCTGGTTGGGCTGAAGACGAAGCTTCACCCTTGTAGGTTCTGAGGGCCTTTGGAGGTTGGTGGTGGCCATGTCCTGTGGCCAAGTGCCATCTAGTGAGTCCTGCAGGTATCACGTTTGGAGAATGAAACTGGCTGTGCTCAAAAGTGTGGGGTTGGGTCTCCCCACCCCACCCCACCCCCAGTTTGGAAATCCCTATTTTAATTTTTCGAAAGGAACCACAAGAATGAAGCAGGAGGCTTGGTTTTGGTTTGAAACACTCAACTGTCTCCCCTTTTAGTAAATCCTTCCAGACTCACGGTGTATACAATGCAGGTGACATTACAGGTGGTTTTATTTGGGTAGGGGAAAAAAAACCTCCTCCAAGTCCGTGTTTTTAGGGCTGTGCCTGAAGGAGGAGACATGCAGAGGTGTGATGCTCGTTGGCTCGCGTGGCCGCGGGGATGGGTGATGACTGGGAGGACGTAAGGGAGCTCTCCTCACCTGGCCCCAACTTGTACCTTCTTCTTCTCGCTAAACAGAGACACGACGAGGAGGCGGTGATGGACCAGGGAAGAACGAGCACCGTTGCCAATATTCACTATGAGAAGGAGGAGCTGGAAGGTGAGTCGGGAGAGGTGGCACCAGCCCCACGCGTTTTCCCGTTGCGCAAAGTCCCTGCCGCGTCCTGTGCTCAGTGTACGCATCACCTGCAGCGAAACGTGGCGTGCTTCTAAATAAACAAGCACAGTTATTTTCACATTTTTTTTAATGTTGTGGCTTTTAGACAGAGGGGACAAAGCCCCCGCGGCATCTGTGGTGTGAGTGTTGGCCACGGAGCTGGGCAGTTCCCAGCTTGTTTTCTCAGAGGCTGCTCTTGGCTTGGAGAGGTCAGGAGAATAATTTGATGGCTGCAGACACAGGGCTGTGATTTTCTTTTTTTTTGTTCCAGACTTCATTATCACGGGACTAATTGGATCTCCTCTTGTCGCCTTGTGCCGACAAAGATTTTAAAAATAATTACCTTCTGTGGCTGCTTAATGAGCAGGTCTGAGTGTTGTCCAGCCGAAGCTGGAATTTGAGACGAGGGTTGATACTTTCAGGGCACTTTTAGGTGACCCGGAGCCATCGCTTGTTGTTGCTCTGTTGTTGCAAAGTTAGAGTAAAACAGGCTTGGAAAAAGGGACGGGTCTCTGACATTCAGGAATGCAGTGAAACTAAAATGAAGAGAAGTTGGTGTTTCCTCCTGGGATGGCTGTGCTGGTTTAATCATGGCAGCGGCGTCAACCGTCTCCGCAATATCGAGAGTGATGAGAACGCTGCTTTTTTTGCAGGCCACCACACCCTGTCCGTGGGCATGCGGATGCCGCTGGTGAGGCAAAGCCACCGGCACCACCGACCCCACCGCCAGAAGCATCGGAAGAAGGAACGGGAGGACTGTGCCCCGATGGAGCAGGGCTACCACTGTAAGTCCCGCCGCAGCATTCATGAGCCTCCTCGGGGCTGCGTGGGTGCCGGGGTCCTCTGCAAGCAGGTCCGTGTGGCTGATTGGTGTGGTTTGCTGTTCTTCTGAGGGAAAGAGGCATTATTTGGGAGGCAGTTGAAGGCATAATGGATTGAGGCTGGTCTTCCTTAGAGGGATCCTGCCTTTAAAAATGGAAACGTGGGGAAGGAAAGTGGCCCATCCTTATGCAGAGGTGGAACAGATGGTTCTCCTTCTCCATGGCTCTGTGCAAGCCTGGCCAGACCCGGGGGAGAGGGGCCAGCCCAATATTTAGGGCTGAACTGTTGCCAATCGATGGCCACGTAGGGCTTGCTCCAGCGTTCGCTGCCGTCTTCCACGTCCTCCTCAAACTTCAGCCACCTGCGGACATCGGGCACGATCAGCCCCATTGCAAGAAAACAGCAGCTCTGTGGAAAGGGACCTGGGAGTCCTGGTGGACAACAGGATGACCATGAGCCAGCAATGTGCCCTGGTGGCCAAGAGGGCCAATGGCATCCTGGGGTGCATCAAAAAGAGTGTGGCCAGCAGGTGGAGGGAGGTCATCCTCCCCCTCTACTCTGCCCTGGTGAGGCCGCATCTGGAGTACTGCGTCCAGTTCTGGGCTCCCCAGTTCAAGAAAGACAGGGATCTGCTGGAGAGGGTCCAGCAAAGGGCTACGAAGATGATTAGGGGATTAGAACATCTTTCATATGAGGAAAGGCTGAGGAACTTGGGTCTCTTTAGTGTAGAGAAAAGAAGAATGAGGGGGAATCTTATTAATGCTTTCAAATACTTAAAGGGAGGATGCCAGAGGGATGGGAGGAGTCTTTGTTCAGTGGTGCTCATTGATAGGACGAGGGGTAATGGGCACAAGCTTGAACATAGGAAGTTCCATCTTAACATGAGGAGGAACTTCTTCACTTTGAGGGTAGTGGAGCACTGGAACAGGCTGCCCAGAGAGGTTGTGGAGTCTCCCACTCTGGAGATGTTCAAAACCCGCCTGGACGCTGTCCTGTGCAACCTGTTGTAGGTGACGCTGCTCTGGCAGGGGGTTGGACTAGATGATCTCCAGAGGTCCCTTCCAACCCTGACTATTCTGTGATTCTGTGTTTTTTTTGTATGCCTCAGTTTCTCCTGGGGCTAAAATGGGAGAAGGAGACTTCTTTTTAGCAATGGAAGTTACTCTGTGCTTGCGATTGTCCTTCCTCAGCCAAGAAAACTTAACGTGGTCTTCCACGAAAATGGTTTAATTTTTTTTCCTTCCTCCAGGCTCTTTGGAGGTTTGATCCGGGATGTGAAGCGAAAAGCCCCCTGGTTCTGGAGTTACTTTCGGGATGGTCTGAGCCTGCAGTGTCTGGCGTCCTTCCTCTTCCTCTACTGTGCCTGCATGTCCCCCGTCATCAATCACCTTTGGGGGACTGCTGGGGGAGGCGACCAACAGCCACATAGTGAGCACCTCTCTCTGTTGGGTGGCACGAGGGAGGACAACACTCATGCAAAAGTCCTTGCTGCAGTGAATTTGCACTTGTGGTTTTCCCTCTAATGATTTAATTACTCGCTGCTGCCTCTCTTCCCTGGACAGAGTGCCATGGAGTCGCTGCTGGGCGCATCCGTGACCGGCGTGGTGTATTTCCTCTTTGCTGGGCAACCTCTCGCCATCCTCGGCAGCACCGGCCCCGTCCTCGTGTTCGAGAAGATCCTCTACAAATTCTGCAAGTAAGGCTGGCTGCTGCGGCCAGGTGCTGCGAGCGCCTTCAGAAGAAGGCAGGGATGGAGAAAAGATGTTTTTCTTAGTGGTAGTTGGTAGATTTAAGTTGTCTTCTGTGTCACAGACATCACGCGCTGCTGCTTTAGTATGTGACGGTGCAGGAGCCCTCGGTCTCTGAAGGATGGATGGGTGGTTCAGGGTTTTTAGAGTTAAAGTGAAAGAGCAGGAGGAGGAGAAACCACAAGGATATGGATGCCCGAGATGGGCTGCACAGGGAAGATGAGACAAATGACTCTGGTTTGGGAATGAGGGAAGATTTGCTTTCCTCTCAGTACAAACTCGGGCACTTTTTTGCATGTTTTTTGCTGGAAGTGGAAATATATTTTACCCACATATCCAAACAGTTTTCTGGTCAAATGTTTTGATGATTTTTGAAAAAGCAGGAGCTTTTCAGGCAAAATGGATATTTTCCATGACAGTCTTTTTGTTGTGGCAACTGTGATGGGAGATTAACCTCTCTTATTGCAATTAAATTTATTATGAAGCCCCAACTTGCTGGCAGCGGGTAACTGGGTGCAAACCCAGCCGCTTTCGCTGTTAGGGCATCGGGGTGATGTGGGAGAACACCACCTTCCACAACAGGGACCTGACCTCAATTAGCCTCCGAGGCATTAACACAAGGTAATTGTTAAAGAATGATAATTAAATAATTGGCCTCTCCTCCTGCGGGCCCACACCCTGCGCCGCAGCCCCAAGGCTGTCTGTCGTAGGACGTGGAAACTGCATTTACCATCCGCAGCCTTGACACGCTCCTGAATTGCTGCCGACTTTCCCCAAAGGAAGGCACGGCTCGGAGCCTCTTGCTGCCCTTTCCACCCTGCGTTTTCTTTTGCTTTCCCAGGGACTACGCACTCTTCTACCTCTCTCTATGGCGTGCATTGGGCTGTGGACCGCCTTCTTCTGCATGGTGCTGGTGGCCACTGACGCTAGCTCTTTGGTGTGCTACATCACCCGCTTCACCGAAGAAGCCTTCGCCTCCCTCATCTGCATCATCTTCATCTATGAGGCTCTGGAGAAGCTGAGTCACCTGCGAGAGGCCTACCCTGTGCACACGCACAGCAAGCTGGACTTCTTCACCATCTCCTAGTGGGTTTCTTCCTCCTAAAGTGCCGCTGCCCCTTGGCAGGAGCTCAGGGCTGCACCTCCATCGCCTTCCCCTCACCTCTGTCTTGGCTCCTCTCCTCCCAGCTGTAAGTGTGAGGCACCGACCCATCCCAGCAACGAAACCCTGCAGTTCTGGGAGAGCAACAAGATCAATGTGTCTGGCATCACCTGGGAGAACCTCACGGTGACTGTAAGTGCCCCGAGTCACTGCTTCCTCGTGCCGCGGCCGTGGCGTCCAGGGGCACTGGCCTGGTGCAAAGCTCAGAGCCCTTCAGGTGATGATGGGCTTCCAACTGTGCCAGTGCTGCTCTGAAAAGTCGTTATTTCAGTCTAAGGTGTGGGTTTAACCCCCTTGGGCCTGGGAAGGAGAGTCCACCTCATCCCTGACATGGTGGGCAATAACTGTTATCCTCAGGACAGCGGTTCTGTCTGGGAGCAAGGTTCAGTGGGTGCTTTGGTTATTGGAGAAGTTGGAGGACTTCAGTTCATGCTTGAAGGCCATAATTAGCTTCCTTAATTGGTTCCTAGTAACTCCAGGCCTTGCTTTCTTACTCAGCGCTGTCTGAAGGTAGGTGCATAAACTTGCATGTCTGAGCAGCTCCTTGGGCCATTGTTGCTGGAAGCAGAGCTCAGGCACAGGGTGGGACGCTCTTATGGACATCTTCACCCCCCTTGGCTGTGTCCTGTGAGCCCGCCCCCTGTGAGCCCGCCCCTGGGAAGGGACAATTTGTCTCTTCTCCTTTCCTGTCACTGTTGTCTTAGCCCTCCTTCCCCGTTCCCTCTTTCACTCTCCCCAAGAGTTTCCAGTGTTTCCTTCCCCTCTGGTGTCTTCTTCAGCCACGGTTACCTGCCGTTCAAGCGGAGGATGTGCCATAGGTCTGTGGTACGGTGTCCCATCACATCTCCTGTCTCCGCTGTCGTGGAGAGTTTCATGGACCTGCCTGTAGACACGATGGCCCCTACACACCTGAAGTCCTCTTCAGGCTGAGAGATCTGGGGCTGTTCAGTCTGGAGAAAAAATGGCTCAGGGAGACCTTATTAAGGTGTCTCAATGCCTGATGGGAGGGAATGAAGGCAAGGGAGCCAACTGTACCTCAGGAGTTCCCAGTGAGTAGACTCGGAAGGTTGTCAAACTCTGGAACCACTGGAACACTGCAACCGCCCAAAGAGGTTGTTAACTCTCCACCAATGGAGATCTTCCAAAGCCTCAGGAGTTCCCAGTGAGCTTTGAATTTTGAGGGTGAACAAACACTGGAACAGGTGTCTCAGAGAGGTGGTGGAGTCTCTAATAACGGAGTTATTCAAAACCCACCGAGAGAAGGTCCTGAGCAACCTGCTGTAGCTGACCCTGCCTCAGCTGGGGCTTGGACTACACGGTCTCCAGAGGTGCCTTCCAACCTCACCCATTCTGTGAGTGTAGAGGACAAAAGTAAGACAGAAAGAAATGAGAACAGATCCCCTTGGCCACAAACACCTTGGTCTCCTGTGGAGAGGACCTGTGATGAAGAGAGGAAACTTATAATGAGGAAGGAGTAGCAGAGATGGAGTGTTATGCACTGACTGTAATCCTCCATTTCCCATCCCTCGTGTGCCTCTCCAGGCGGGAGTGAGAAGAAGAAATGCAAATGCAAATGAAGGAGTAATTTGAGCCTAGGGAAAAAAAAAAAAAAAGTGGGGTGGGGGAATGGTCTAAAATATTTAGTCATAGTTTCTGACTATCCAAGTCTACTTGACTTGGCAATGAACTGATAATTTGTAAGTGATTTCCCTGTCTTTGTTTTGACCCATGATCATCTTTCCCCTCGTATCATCTTGAGGACGGGGAGCGAGTGAGCAGCTTGGTTGTTGTCTGGCTGCTGGTCAAGGTTAACCCACCTTTCATAAACCCGCTTTCATTCACAACCAGACTGGAGAGCACTTTGTAACGTGTGTGGTGGGGATGGGAGAAGCAGATACTGGGCTGATTGTTCTTGAATTCTGAGAGAACTAGACGAGGTAATCTGCTGACCTCTTCGGTCTCTAGCTTGCAGGCTGTAATTCTTACTTACACGAGGAGATGAATAAAAGTGTGCAGTTTCCGTTAGGTGTGACTGTGCACTGCTGTGGAAAAACTGCTTCCACAGACTAACAGCATGACTGCAGTTTTTGGAGATGTCTGCCTGCACAGCTAATTTTCCTGAACATTTCCTTTGTCTTTGGGCTTTTCACCATAGCCTAAGATAACATTTGGAGCTTGAGAGTTGGTTTTGGAGATGGTCTGCAACCTTAGCTTTGAGTGTCCGTGTTTATGCTACTTTATGTGCCTTTTAGATGGCTTTATCTGTTGCATGATCTTGGAGTTGAGCGGCACTTTTTCCCTCTTTGAGCAGTTATTTCAACACGCTCAGTTTTTGAAAGATGAGTTTTAGTGAACACCAGGTTTTTTACAGTGCTGTTTAAGCTGTTGCTGGAATTAGCGCTCAGCATGAGCAACTTGTAATTGGAGTCAGACAGAAAAATTGAAACACTGGGGCCTTTTGTCTTTAAGATGGCTGTGACTGGTGGTGGTGGCTGCGTTTCATTTGTTGCTCCAAGAGCAATGGCTATGTGGCTGGTCAGAGTCTAGCTTAGACCTCAGTCATTACAGTATTATGTCAACTCTTGCTTTAAGAAACAGTTCATAGGTGTTTCAAGAGATGCCGGTGTGAACAGGGTTAAATTTGACAGGGTGGACATGTTATGTATTGCATTTACATCTCCGAACTGGAGTGCGGGGAGCTTGAGGTGTGCAGACAGCTTCAGGGATTAGCAAAATGGTTGATTGCAGTATGGAGGCTATGTGATGTGTACACAGACATTGCTACAGGTTCACTCACTGTAAACCTGGTGAAACTGTTTGTTTTCATCTGCTGGCTTTCACTGGCATGGACAAATGTAAAAGGTGGAAGATAAACAGAATATAAAAAATACCCACTGATAAGTCAGACGCTGCTGTGGGATAATTGAGTGTTTTGGTGGTTTGTTGAGCACCTCCGTTTTTGGAAGGACACCTGCATTCTCTCTGCTCTCTTTTTTTTTCTTCCAGATTTTGATGTGTCCAGAACATGAAATGGAGAGGGTAAACATGTACTGTGAAACCTGCAGAAGGCCTGTTTGTCGTCTATGTAAACCGGGTGGATGTCATGCAAACCACAGAGTAACAACCATAAGCACTGCCTACAAAACCTTTAAGGTAAAAGTAAATATTGTTGGACCTGGCCTTAAGAAGGGGGAAGAGCACTGAGCCTCGGGTTTAAGGGCAAACTTCCCCTGGCAGGATGCCAGGACGTGTGTTTGGAGGACACTGAACGAGTCATGAGGCATGCTGCTGTGCAACATCTGTTAATGTATATATTAGCGTGACATAGTGTGCGGCTAAGAAACTAAACTATATTTTCTATGAGGCTTCAAACAGAACCCCTTAAAAGCGCTTCCACCTTATGTTAGCCAACTGTGCATCAGTACTGACCAATGCAGAAGGTTTAAGAAGTTAATGGTTTACAATCTGGCTTTTTTAAGGCAAGTGTCCTTGTGGCTTGGGTTAGCTTATACTTCAGAAGCACTCCTGAAGAATCTGCATCGGCAGTTATCTGCTGGGACGCTGTATGTTTTTGAAGTTGCAGAGCTGTTGATTCCCTAAGCACCATACAACAGGGCAGACTTGCAAACACTGCTTTGTTATTAAAGAATGATTGCTGCTGCCTCCTCTTCTTCCTTTGCTTCCTCTCTTGCTCACAGGAGAGAAAAAAAAAAAAAAAGCCCATCCCAGCCTGCCTTCTGCTCTTTGGCCTCCTCGCCTGTTTGCAAGGCTTTTCCTGTACAGCTGTTAACTCTTGCAACTAAGGAAGTGCAGAGACACTCCTAAGTTCAAGTTTCCAACCACTCATTTTTCTAGCAAACCTTACTACAGATGAGTTAATAACCTATGAGGCTTTTCTATTAGTTCTGGTAATGTCTTGAAGACTCGTGTTCCTAGCCTAAGAGAGAAGGTGACTGCTGTGGCTGGGGAAGGATGAGCCAGCTGAGGCTGTCACCTCTTCTCCTCAGAGGCTGTGCCACCAGTCCTGCACATGGCAGTGGCCTGATGTCCCGGGCCAGTCATGGCGGGTCACTGAGCAGTTCTCCGCAGGGTTGCTGCTCATAACTGATGGCAGGCTCTTGTCCTCGTAACTACAGAAACTGAGTGCTGGCTGGGTGGCCCACCTGTGCTTGTTGTCAGTTTGGGTGGGATGCCCTTGTTCTGCCTGCCAGTTTGCTGTTTTATTTTAACAGGAGAAGCTTTCAAAAGATATCGAGTACCTCATCAGTAAGGAGAGCCAGGTGAAAGCTCGCATCACGCAGCTGGATCTGCTGCTGAAAGAAACAGAGGTGAGAGTGGCTTGTGGGTTGTCTGGGGATGGACCTTGCAAGGACACAGCAGGGACTCCAAATGGAACAGTGAAGTGTTCCAGATCCTTTGGGGTTTTTTTTTTGTTAGCCAGCAAAACCATTTCTGAACAGTTTGTGTTGGTTCTGAGTCACAGACGGTAAGACCTAATCCTGACAGTGTGGGAAATTTGGGCAACCTACAGAGGGAAGTTAAGTTTTGGGTGCTGCTGTGAATTTAATTGACATAAAGCTTATTTGATACCTTACCCAAAGAGAGGTGGGTTAGACTTACAGCTCTTGCATATGAGTGGTGCTGCACAATTTATGCTGTCTGTTTACCTTGAGGATGTTGCAGTGAAGTCAGAATTAAGGGCAAAATCTCCCTGCAGAAGAGTCAGAGCTGGGAGCTCACATACGAGCTGAAAAACGCAATGGCAAAAATTGGCAGGAGCTCCTGGCCCTGCCTGTATCTTGCTGCAGATGGCCTTTGTGCTTCATAGTTCCTTTTATCCAGGGCACTCATCAGAGGTGGCACTACAGGGCATAGGGGAGAAACTGGGCTGGACTCCCAGTTCAGGGTGACTGGGGAAGGTGGAAGAGCACCTAGGTCTTGGGCATGAAGACTTCAGACGCTGACTTGCTTTTACAGTGCTTTTCCATGAACTATTTAGACAAACGCTGTGCGTAACTCAATACATAATCGGAGGAATAATTTCCTGCTCTTTCCTCTCTGTGTTAACGTAGGAGACGCTTACTAGCTTGGGTGCAGTGCTGATTGCATTTTCAGTGTTGAAGAGCATAACAAAGCTCGTTAGTCTTGTCAGTCAAACAGATGACTAGTTTGCTCTGATCTCTTGAACAACCCTAAGTACATTTCTGTACACAGCCACAGTGCTGTGGGATCCGTCTAAAATGTCTTTTGTTCCCTCCTAGTGCAACAGTGAAAGAGCTAAAGAAGAAGCATCTCAGAGTTTTGAGAAATTATCTCATGTCCTGGAAGAGAAGAAATCCGCAGCTCTTAGGGCAATTGAAGCTTCTAAGAATTTAAGGCTGGAAAAATTGCAAACACAAGCAGAAGAATCTCAAGGGCTCCTGGAAAATAATGGCCTTGTAGGACTTGCTCAAGAACTGCTTAAAGAAACCGATCCATCTTGTTTTGTTCAAACAGCAAAACAACTTCATGTCAGGTATCTTATTAATTATCTTCCGTTTGAGGTACAGGTACTGTTCCAGGGATGTCTGGTCAGTCATATTCTTTGGACACCTGCTAGGAAAGTACTGAATGCAAGTACTTTGTGTTGCAGAGCCTCAGAGGCGGTCCCGGTACCATTCAGTAGAAATTCCTATATTACAGTGTGCGTTAAAAAACAGCCCAGAGGAGGGGCTCTGTCCTGCGCCAACGCCTCGCCTTCTTCAGTAGGACTGCAGTGGAAGGGTAACCCATTCAGCTCACTGATACAGTCCTTTGCTCAGAGATTGCATCGGGTATTTGCAAGGTAATCTAACAGGTCTCTTCTGGCTTTAAACTCTTTGATCTGAATAGTTGTGCTCCATTAGTGCTTCACACCTATTTTGTTCTTTGAATGTAATGCCCCAAATTGTTAAAATGCTCTGCCAACCAAAAGATTCCCTGTTAGTTATCTTTACACTGATGTACAAAAGGCCTTTAAATTTTGCATTTTAATTCTGTCTAGAGAGACAAGTTTCTGGGACACATGAGTAAGTACCTGAAAAGAGAACTTTTTTTAAAGCAAAACCTAGCGGTTTTGCTTTAAGGAATGCACCCATGTGAATTCCTTTTTCCCTCTTCTGCCATCCCTCTGCTTCTGTGCTTTCAGAATCCAAAAAGCTACTGAATCTCTCAAGAGCTTCAAGCCAGCAGCTGAAACTACTTTCAAGGACTTTGTGATGGACATAGCCAAGCAAGAAGAGATCCTTGGTGACTTGTCCTTCCATTCCAATGGCAAATTATGAGAGCATCAGGTCTTTCTTGAGTTATAGCTTTAAGGGCTTCTCTGGAAAGAGGCAAAACTTGTGCAGGGCTGCAGTTGCAGAACTCAATCTTGTGACTTGCATTGTCCCTTCTGCCTCTGTGATTCACAAGGCGTTACCTGGCAGCAATGCTAGCTTCAGCTTTGATAAAGAAGCTAAGATGCCATGGCATTCAGAACCAGTTTACATTGGCTTCCAAAATATTGTAGTTAAGTAATACTAGGTCTTCCTAGCAGCTTTTTGTCGTGATTGCATGACAGAAAAGAATAGGTTTTTATATGGTTTTTTAGTTGCCAGCAAAAATAAATAATACAACTTTCAAAGTAAAACCAGAAAGGATTTAAGTGCATGAACAGACCCGTCCTCATCTGCACTCTTTGACTGAGTCAGATTCCCCCCCCCCACTGTCCCCCCAGTGCTGTAGCCACTCAACAAAGGGCTTCTGTGTTTAATTCTAAAACAACATGTATCTACATTTGAGGTTTTTTTCTCCTGAATCTCTGTCATTCCAGGTCTAGAAATACCAGAAATCAATGAAGAGCAGAGCAAAATGTACAACAAAGCTCTGATCAGTTGGGAATGCCCTGGGAAGACAGACTCAGCTGATATCTATGTTCTTGAGTATCATAAGCTTAATAGAGAAGAGGAGAGTACAACGTGGCAGGAGATCGAAGTTTGCAGCAAGAGCAAAGTAATATCTGATCTCGATGACGACAGCAGCTATGCCTTCAGAGTTCGAGGATGTAAAGGATCCATCTCTAGCCCTTGGAGCCGAGAAGTTATCTTGCGTATGCCTCCAGCCCCAGGTATTGGGTTTTCTTATGTCCACGAGCTGCTGGTGGTGTTAAGAGCTGTAGGTGGTTTCCAGTAGCTCCCAGACTTCTACTACACTGTTACCGGTTGTATAAATGTTTAAAAGCACTGTTAACAAACAGGTTAAGTAGGTAGCATACTGAGACTGTGTTAGCTTGCGTAATGTTCCTGGTAGCCTTTAAAAGCGAGGAATTCTAGTGCCAGCATGACTTAAAATATAGTTTATAAGCACAGAAATACTTAACTAAGAGAAAATTTTTTGGGATGCTGTTTTTCAGTTCTCAGTTTTCTTTTTGATGACAAATGCGGGTACAACAGTGAACATCTCCTGCTGAACCCAGGAAGAACCTCTGTGGAAAGTAGGGCTGGATTTCCTCTACTGCTGGGGTCTGAGCGCATGCAGGTCGGATGCTACGCAACCCTGGATTACATCATTGGCGACACTGGGATTGCCAAAGGGAAGCACTTCTGGGCTTTTCACGTGGAAGCCTATTCCTACCTGGTGAAAGTGGGAGTTGTTTCTAGCAACAAGATACAGAAGTTGTTCCATAATACCCATGATGTGACCAGCCCAAGGTAAATTGCAGACTCTTGCTTAATACATGTTTTGTATAAGGAGATGGCTTTTTAAAAAATAAATTAAGAGCGAGCCTGGTCTCAATTAGTATACAAGATGAACCTAAGCAGTGGGAAGTGGCTTGAAGGATATAGTGTAAGCAGGTTGTCCTGTTCATCCTCTACTATTAGTAGGAAGATGTTCTAATTGTCCAGAGTCCTATTTTCTTTCTTTCTGGGAAAGAAATCGGGTTTCTACAGATATCAAGATATGTCAGTTAAAGCAAGAAGGTTAAAAAAGAGAAAAAAAAGCATCATTTGCAAGATTGAAGCAATGCTTAGTTGTCAATAGTAAGATTCTGCCTTAATTCCCTTAGCATACTAGGTTTGGCAGCCACTCAGAGGTACAATGTTCACTGTGCATATCTGTGTGTCTTTGCTGTAGCTTGCGTCATGGTGGATTCCAAGTCACTGGCTCATCCCAGGCTATAGATTTGCATGTGACACTGGAGTGCTACTGAGCACAAGCCAAAGTGCAGTGGATAAACCAGCAAAAAGATTTCCAGCTCTCAATTACAGTTGTAGTAAGCCTGGATGTGTCTAGGAACTGCAGGCTGGGAGGCTATCTCCCAGGGGCTCTTAACTTTTTCATGAATCTAACAAAAGTGTTGGCCTTCTGCTGTATAACATACTGAAATTATAAAAACGCTAGTGTCTCAAGCTTCTGAAAGTCAGATGGAGACTTTTTGAAAAATGAGAAATTAGATCCTGATTTTCTCATTTCTCCCGGTCCCTGCCAGGAGGGAGTGAAGCTCAGCCCCGCTCCCTCCTTTTACAGGGAGGAAAACAAAATGGAAAAAAGAAAACCAAATTGTCCTATATTAGAAGTGTATAATTCCATTTTAAGGGTAGGGCAGCAATAGGGCTGGTACCACAGCCCCCCAGCCCCACAGCCACTGTGGGTCACGGGCGTAATAATGTACCTCTCCGGTAATTAAAGTTTCTTTTGGGAAGGGGGGAGAGATGGGGACTCTCCTGCGCCGGGACCTTTCCCCTCCAGGGAGGCAGAGCCGGAGCAGCGAGCACGGTCCTGCCCGGAGGGCAGCGTGGAGGGGACGCGCACGGGCATCCCGGAGGAACAGCAGCAAGGAAACCCCGGCACTGCACCTTTCCCTTCCTCCGAGCCTTTTTCTTTTCCTCTTTTTAAGGGCTCAACCAGTTTCTTCCCCCTCTGACCGTCACCATGGGGTACTGGCACCAGCAGCTTTGCAAAACCCCATCCTGTAAAAGCCGCCTGATTTTGGCCCTGTTTGGGGATGCGCTGCTTCCATCCTTACAGAGCAAACTGATAGATTTGTTTTTCTCCCCCCTCCCCATTTAGCAAGAAGCACCAACGTGCCGTTGTCGTTTTGGGTCGGTTTGCTGCAGAAAAAGGCTCCCGCAGGGGACGGGATAAGCCGATGGCAGGAGGGTCCCTGCACCCATCCCACCGCTGCTGGTGGAGGGCGGCAAGGGGACCTTTTCTTCGGGGTTGTCCTCTCCTCCCGGGCTCTGCAGCCCCACGCCGCAGCCCAACGACCCCCCCGAGATGGGAAGAGAGCACGAGAACCATCTCTGCTCAACAGCTCAAGAGGAAAAAACAAAATAAACGAAAGAGATAAAATAATACAATAGGATGAGATACAATAACGCAGGAGCACCCGCCCCACTCGTGGCACTACTTTTATTCTCGGCCACTGCAGTGATTGGGGGGTTTGACAGGATGGACCTTCCAAGGTCCCCTCCCACCCAAACCAGTCTTTGGGTCCATGACTGGAAGTGTCTGAGGTCAGGTTGGATGGGGCTGCAACCAACCCCGTCTACTGGATCCCAAACCACCCAGAAATCCAATCCAAACTGTTCTTTGGGTCCGGTTGGAGGTGTTCAAGGTCAGGTTGGATGGGGCTGGGACCAACCTGGTCTACTGGAAGGTGTCCCAGCCGATGATGGGGAGGTTGGACTGGATGGACCTTCAAAGGTCCCCTTCAACACAAACCGTTCTGTGGGTCTATGACTGGAAGTGTCCAACGTAAGGCTGGATGAGACTGGGACCAACCTTCTCTACTGGTTCCCAAACCTTCCAGCTCAAAAATCCAACTCAACCAACCCAAACCTTCTATGAGTCTGATTGGAGGGGTTCAAGGTCAGATTGGACAGGGCTGGGACCAACCTGGTCTGTTGGAACCCAAACCACCCAAAAATCCAACTCAACCAATGCAAACCATTCTGTGGGTCTGAGTGGATGTATCCAAGGTCCGGTTGGATGGGGCGTTGAGTAACCTGCTCTACTGGAATATGCCCCTGCCGAAGACAGGGGAGGTTGGACGAGATGGACCTTCAAATGTCTCCTCCAAGCCAAACCAATCTGTGTGTCCATGACTGGAAGGTCCGAGGTCAGGTTGGACGGGGCTTGGAGCATCCTGAGCTGCTTGAAGCTCTCCCTGCTAATGGCCACCCCACCAGAGGTTGGCGGTTGCCGTGTCACCACGGTCAGTCAATCAGCGATGAACATGTCACCCTGATGTCACAAGAGGTGCGTGGCACACCCACTCAGGGGGTATAAAAGGGCCCACCGGGTGGTGGGTCCCACACTTTGGAGGAACGTCCATAAGATGACCTCCAACATGGCTGTCGCCACCAAGAACCGACCTGCCAGCGTGAGGCGGACCAAGATGGACTTCTGGGATGGGATGGAGCACACCTTCGCTATGTCCAGCGTCACCGCTGAAGGTACGGCCAACCGCAGCCACCTCTCCGGCAGCCAAGACTCAAGGGCTTGTCACCATTTCGGAGCCAGCCCTGACACTTGGCGTCTGCCACCGCGTCGCGGCTCAAGGGGGAGATGTTTGGGGTGGACCTGAGAGCTGGTGGAGATGGGGCCTGACCTGGTTCTTCTTTGTTTTTTCAGAGCGAACGGCCGTCTGGGATGCAGTGGCTGGCTACATTCAAGACCAACTCCTGCTCCACAAGGTGGTGCAACACCCGCGTCCTCCTCATGCACCATGAGGGGTGGTGGGATCCCCCTGGGGCGTGGCCTGCTCTCACCCTTCAACTCCTCAGAAAACAGGAATCTCACCCCAAAAGTCCCCACTGATGGCCAAACGGGGCCTGTGCAATGTTGGTGTCACTTCTGGTAGGGCTGATCCAGGTCGCTGGAGACCCCCCCGGGATGGCCTCGTCCTGGTTCTGCCCAAACTCCAGTGCTGGTTTTTTCTCCTGAGGAGGGGAAGGACTCAACATCTCCTCCCCAAAGTTCTCCCCACCGCCCAGCTCGTGCCTCCAAACGGTGGGAGAGGGCAGGATCCAGCCTCAAGCACCATCCCTGGATGGGGGAGGTCACCTCCAGATCTTCCCTCTAGCCAGTCCTCACCCTCCCACCCTTCTCGTCCACTTGCAGGGCGTCCGAATTCCCACCCTTGGCTCCTTCGGTACTGTCCTCGAACGCGTCCAGGTCGGAGATGAAACCCTGACTATCCAGAAGCCGGTGTTCCACCTGGCCAGGAACCTTGCTGTTGTCCACAACCTGATGGACAACAAGGACTACCTGCCCGGTAAGATGGCTGACTGCACGGTCATCTTCTCTGAAGCAACTCCAAAGTCCAATAATTGAGTGGTTTTGAGTTTTTTTGGGGCAATGCAATGATTGTGACACACAAGCTGTAGGACACGGGCCACCGGGTGAGCGTCTCCATCCTTCTCCTGTGGTTCTTCCAGGCAACAAGGAGCTGGAGCCCCTCAAGTACTCCAAGGTGGCCGTGGCAGCCGCCGTGTCCCGGCAGAAAGTGGTGGACTGCATCCAAGGCACCACGACCCTCCTCTCGCACTGCCTGGGGAAGGGGGAGAATGTGGCCCTCATCCTGAGGGAGGTGGGGGTGCTCCTCATCGAAGGCACGAAAGTGCACGTGAAATTCTACCGCAGCTTCCTGGAGAGGCTGTCTGGGAAGGAGAACTTGGAGAAGGTTGTCTTCAAGGTAAGCATTTTGGTTTCTCTGTGGTGCGTGCGGTCCCACGGCAGTGTTCTGGCACTGCTTGTGTGGGGTCCCTCAGGACACGTTCAGCCACTCGGTCCAGGTGAGAGTTACGGTCCTGCCAACACTTGCTGCCTCAAGCTCCTCCGACACTTGAGTGCCTCAGCCATGTGGGGGATGTCCCACCGTTTTTGGCCTCTTCCAATGTGGGGTGCTTTAACCACGTGGAGGGATGTCCTGCCATCTTTGGCCTCCTCCAACACTGAGACCCTCAACCACATTGAGGATGTCCTGCTGTCTTTGGCATCCTCCAGTGTGCAGTGCTTCAACCACGTTGAGGATGTCCTGAATCTTTGTGTTCCTCCATTGCAGGTCCCCCATCTGCTGGACATGATTGTGTCCCCAGTGGTACCCGTGGCCTCACTGAGCTTCTCCGGCCGTGTCATCCTCTTTCCCAAGTGAGTAAGTTGGCGGCTGTAGCCGCTCTTTGATGCCAACGCCCAAGGTAGCATCTCTTCCTTGTGCCGCTGCGGGTGTCCTGGGGACACCAGGCGGCGACTCTTGATGATGTCCCCAGGCCGCAGTCACTCCCATAAGGCAGCTCTGAGGGGAAAGACAGAGGAATTTGGATGACATTTCTTCCCGTGGTGGCCTGGACTTCTTCGCTGGGCGACTCCATTTCCCAGGCCCGTCCTTGGGGATGGGATGTGGTAGACTTGGGAAGTCAATGGCCTTCATGGCAATGCCAAACTCTGCCTGCGGGCAAGTGGCCGCAGGAAGTGGCAAGTGCTGGTGGTGCCATGGGTCATATGGGTGTCTTCTCCTTCTTTCCAGGTTTGTGATGGAGTGTGTGCCCAAACACCCACCCAGGGCTCTCCTCAAGACCTCGAGACAAGTCCCTGGTGAGGATGTGCAGATGAGAAAAGACAGTTTGCCAGCTCTCCAGCAAGGTGGGAAAGGTAAAGCAGCTCCCAGCTCTTCTCCATGGGACGGGTAACCAACTTCTGCCATGTTGTGGGGAAATGGCCGACGCTGAGCGCCAAAAGGCTCCGACTTGTCCTAAAGCTTCAGGCCAACTCCTGAGGGCCTTTTGTCCTAACGATTTGTTGGTGTCACCAAAAGAGAGCCCCGGGGTGGGATGTGCCCAAGGGTACAGTGGGAGGATGGTGGGCCAAGGCCTTCTCCTCCCCCTCTTCCCCTCAGAAATGACACCTGTCCCCTCCCCGGCACCACCCGGCTCCTCCTTCCTGACCATCATGATGATGATGAAGTCGGAAAACCACATTGGAAATGGTGCTGGTGTTGGGGAGGACACGATGGGGCTGCTAGAGGAGCAGAATGTCCAACCCTCAGACATTTTGGGAAGAGGCCTGAGCACTCCCTGCGTGTCCCTGGGTGGTCTGGCAGCGTCACAGCGACGCTCTTCTGAGGAGGTGTCTTCTTTCTGGTTCCAGTGGGGTTTCCCGGTTTTCCCTTTCCTGCTGCTCCGAGCCCGACTCAAAGCAAAACACCGCAGTTTGGGGAAATCTTGGAGCTGCAGAAGAAGAGGACAAGGTCTCTGGCCAGGTGAGGCTGAAGGCTCAGGGTGGGCGGCCACACGGGGCCATTTTACCCGGAGAGGTGGGAGACGCTCCATCCCTGGAGACATTCCAGGCCAGGTTGGATGGGGCTTTGAGCAACCTGATCTGGTTGAAGACCTCCCTGCTCATGGCAGGGGTGTTGGACTAGATGGACCTTCAAAGGTCCCTTCCCACCCAAACCATTCCATCAGCCTGACTGGAGGTGTTCAAGGTCAGGTTGGATGGGGCTGGAACCAACCTGGTCTACTGGAAGGTGGCCCTGCCGATGACAGCGGGGGGCGTTGGACTAGATGAACCTCTAAATGTCCCTTCCAACCCAAACCATTCCATGATTTTCTGACCCAGCAAGAGCCCGTTCCCCAGCCCTGAATGCTCCTTGGTCATCACCACCCAAGAGTGGTGAAGGCAGCACCTGGAGGGGTGGGATGTGGCTGCTGGGAACACCCCCATTTCACAGGGCTGGATCTTCTCCAGCTCTTCAGGAGAGCCCCAGCGTGGTCTAGGGACAATGGGACAGCTGTGTGTCAGATGAGGGTCCCGGCACGGGGGGTTTCCTCAGCCAACCTGCTGCTGGCTACATGAGGAGGCACGTGGCTCATGGGGAGGGGCAGAAAGCAGCCCCAAACCCATTGTGTCCTCAGGTAGACCTCTCCCTTTGTGTCCTTCCAGGCGGCGGTTGGTGGTCCCAAGGGTCTCCTCCGACACAAACCAACCCATGACCAGCCAACCCAAGGGCAAAGCAATGCCCAAAAGAAAACATAGACGCAGAGCCAAGAGATGGCAGCCAACCCTCAGTCCTATAGAGGAGGAAGAGGAGGAGAAGGAGGAAGAGAAGGAGGAAGAGAAGGAGGAGAAAGAGGAAGAGAAGAAGAACGAGTAGGAGAAGGAGGAGAAAGAGGAAGAGAAGGAGGAAGAGAAGGAGAAGGAGGAAGAGAAGGAGTAGTGGAGAAAATCCTCACCGAACGCACAGTGCTGAAGGCGGTGAAGGCCGAGTCCTCCCATCCTCACGAAGCCTCGGCCTTCATAACGTCTGTAATAGCCGTATTATCGGCAACGAGTTCTGAGGTCAGCCTGCTCAAGGAGCCTGCCTACGGGGCCCTCCAACGGCCACCACCCAGCCGAGGCAGCAAAACCAGCAAAGCTGTCCCTCCATGGAGAGTTCAGAGAAGACTTTAAAGGACAGTCCTGTGAAGAGTCCCTGGAAGGATCCCCTGAAGAGTCCTCCAGAGAGTTCCCTGCTGAGAACCCTCTGTCACCCGCTGCCAAGAACCCTGGCCAGACCCCCGGCTGTCCCCCAGCATCGGCCACCCCGCATGGCCCAACTGTTGGAGGAGCTGCTGAGGAGGCAGTCCCAGGAGGTTTTGACCCGCTCGCTGCTGCCACCAGCCGTTGTCTCCTGCCAGGCTGTGCCTAGATCGGGAGAGGCGGGTGGCAAGCAGGCCAAGCGCCCCGCGCCACACGGCACCCCCAGGACGCAAGAGACCTCCCCGTGGGACAACATCCCACCCAAGAAGAGGAAGATGGTGGTGTGCTAGGTGGAAAAACACTCCAAACCCCTGTGGGAGGGAACGCCGGAGCGGGACGGTGCCGCAGTGGGCAGCAGCAGGCAGCACATGGGCAGCAACAAGCGGAGGGCATCTGATGGCAACACCATGGCCACCAAGCGACGCAGAAACCTGGTGGATGCTGGGGGGCAAAGTGCCCCACGCTCCCCCAGCCTCTCTTCATGGGCTGATAGAGAAGGCGTGGAGCACGCATCCCCACCGCATGCGACCCGCACCCACCCACTCCAGCCCCAGCCCCACTCTCCCACATCTCTCTCTCTTTCTTAATTCATTAAAGGTTTGATGTTTGGTTCACAGTGCGTCTGCCTGCGGTCATTCCTGCAGTGGGAGGCGCGGGGGTTAACGCAGCCCGTGCCGCATGTGTACATCTGACCCTCCACCTCTTCACCCCTGTATATGAGGAATCCCCCAAGGTTGTGGATGGAGACTGTCCTGGTTTGAGATAAAACAGAACCAATTTCGTTCAGTAACTTCGCTTCTTAGCGGGGCCTCTTCTAACTACTAAAATAACTGCATATTGTGCAGACAGTGTTCACTCTCTCAGAGAGATCAGACCAATTGTTTATAGCTGATGCCCAGGCATGGGATGCAGAGAGGCTCCTGCTTATACTTATTGCCATAACAGACAAGGCCAACCAACTTTGTTATTTGCCCCGTCGGAGGGTCGGAAGCGGAAAAGCATAGTGGGGTCCCACCTGGAGGGAGGAGCGGACAGGACAGGTGACCCAAAACTGACCAATAGGGTATTCCATCCCATCTGCCTCATGCTCAGTAGAAAAGCTGAGGGATCAAAGGGTCACGGGCTCTTCCTTCAATGGCCGATGTCTGAGGAGGACTCTGTTTGTCTGCCTGTGATCCCAATCCTGACTCTGGATCCGGAATCCAGTTCCCGTCCGTCACTGAGTCCAGCCTGGGACTGCCCCAGTGCCAGCCGGTGACGTGATTGTCATCTCGGGAGCTTGATACGGTTTTGTATATATTTTTCATTATTTCTTTTTATTTTATTATTAATATTTCATTAAAGTAGTTTAGTTTCTTCTAAACTCGTAAGTCTCTTTTTCCTCCTCTGCCTCTCTCTTTGTACAGGGGTAGAGGGGAGCATCTGTCGGTCCCGTCTGGGGTCCCTCGGGTCCCCAGTGGTGGATTTGGCCTAAACCACGACATACCCAAAGAACACACAAGTTAAAAACCGCACATGAGGATAACTCATCACTTTCTTATTGAACCAACATTATATTGATTCTGAATAAATAGTCCATGTTTGTAATTTCTGCTTATAGCAACTACCTGAATTTCTGCAAAATCCGTTATTTAACACAAAGTCCTTCAAAACAGGTTTGTTCTTCAAAGAAACATTTATATTGCACCTGGTGAAAATCCGGGGGTGGGTGTAGGGCTCTCTGTCATTGCATCCATTTCAGCACTGGGGATTTAGGTGTTAATACCTGGGTGATGGCCTTTGGCTCCAGACCCCATCATGTCTCAGGGGATGGCCCAGTCGTACTGACTAGAGACCAAAAGCGGCGTGGTTTTGAGATGCTGCTCCTAGAGCCAGCTGTTAATGTCTGGAACTGGGTGAAACTGACCTTCAAATATTCAAATATTTTCAAATGTGACTTTGTTTTCCTCTAAAAAATTACGCAGAAACCCGTTAAGAAATAACCGGCAACTTGGCACTTACAGATGTCAGCTGGGATGTTGTTCATACCCAGGATACAAACCCAAGTGTCTATTTGTCACCATAATACTGTTATACCTGGACTACTGAATCACCTCCCCCGTTAATTAAAACCAAGAATTTTTAATCTGCTATCCCAGCAAGTTGAAGGCAAAGAAAGGAATTGTATTGGCATTTGAATAAGGTTGCGTATGATTTTTTTTAGCTGTCATTTTAGGGATCTTCCTAAGTGTCAGTGACATGAAAGATGAACTCGCAAACAGCAATTTAGGTTGCCAAGGTCCACAGAGTAAAAGTGTTGCTTTACTTGGGTATTTGCTAGATCAAATCCTTCTAGTAGTAAAAGTGGTGAGTAGGCAGGTGATGATGTAAGAGAAATGAAAAGTAGTGTGTGTGGTGGTGGGAGGCGGTTGGTAGGGCCACGAGTAGCAATATCTGTTGACAGAGCACAACATGTGAGATGGATGAGACCCCTCTCAGACAGATAACATCAGATTACAATGCTGTGTGTGCAGGTGTATTTCCAGTTCATCGTTTCGAATAAATTTTTCAGGCTTGAACACTGGATGCAGGCTATTGAAGTACAGTACTAGTGTACAAGGCAGCATAATATCTGAAAATCAGAGTATTTATGGAAAAAAAAAATTATAAGTTGGGATTTTTCCCTCAGTCCATTCTAAGAAGAGCTCTTGTCTACCAGGAGTCCTAGTAGACAGCCGGAACCTGGAACGGGGTAAGACTCCAGGGCAGGGAACCAAGACAGATGTCAGAAATCGGGGGAAGCCAAAGTGAGAGCAAGTCATCGAACCATAGAATAATATAATAGTTTAGGTTGGAAAGGACCTTAAAGATAATCCTGTTCCAAGTCCCCTGCCATGGGCAGGGACACCTCCCACTAGACCAGGTTGCTCAAAGCCCCATGCACCCTGGCCTTGAACACCTCCAGGGATGAGGCATCCACAACTTCTCTGGGCAACCTGGGCCAGTGCTCAGCAACCTCAGAGTGACAAATTTCTTCCTCATGTCTAATCTAAATCTCCCCTCTTCCAGTTTGAAGCCATTACCCCTCATCCTATCACTACATGCCCTTGTAAAAAGTCCCTCTCCAGCCTTCTTGTAGGCCCCCTTCAGATGCTGGAAAGCTGCTATAAGGTCTCCCCCGAGCCTTCTCTTCTCCAGGCTGAACACCCCCAACTCTCTCAGCCTGTCTTCCCAGCAGAGGTGCTCTGATCATCTTCGTGGCCCTCCTCTGGACCCGCTCCAACAGGTCCATGTCCTTCTTATGTGGAGGCATCCAGAGCTGGACACAATAGTCCAGGTGGGGTCTCAGAAGAATGGAGTAGAGGGGCAGAATCCCCTCCCTCGCCCTGCTGGCCACGCTTCTTTTGATGCAGCCCAGGATATGGTTGGCCTTCTGGGCTGTGAGCACACGTTGCCAGCTCATGTTGAGCTTCTCGTCAGTCACTCCAGTCATAGGAGCCATCCCACCACGTCTCCGTGATGCCAATGAGATCATAGACCTGGAGGTGTGCACACGTCTCTAACTCCTCTTGTTTACTCCCCACGCCATGTGCGTTTGCATAGAGGCACTTAAGCTGGGTCCCCGTTGAAGGTGACTTAGTGGCTGGAGTGGCTGCAGTTCCTTTGTGCTGTTCTCCAGGTGGCCTTCCTTTGAGGTGTTTACCTGTGTTTCCCCATTGGCTCCTCTTGCCTCAGGAGCCCCTGGCTCCTCTTCATAAGACTACGAGTGTGCTGCAGTATACCCAGCACATCTTGGAGCAAGAGGCTGAGGGCCCTCGCTCGCGCCCCATCCCTCATACCTTGGAGTGTCGTCCCTTGGCTTGTCACAGCCATCCTGATAACACCCTGCGAGTGTCCCTGCACTGGCCCAGCCTTTCCTGCCCCAGAAAAGCTCCAGAAAGGCCCAGTTTGCTGCCAAAAAGGGGTTCCGCTGCGGCCCTGCCTGTACCAGCACTGCTCATTTCAGCGAGTCGGCATGGCGTGTCATAGATGGATGAAGAAGTGGACTAAACCAGAGTTGTTCCTGGGCCTTATCTCCAGAGCTGTGGACAGGTGTCACCAGAGAACTCCAGAGAGACCTCTAGTCAGAAGCAAACACCTTGAGTTCCTGAAATTCCCCCAGGAAAGGGTAGCCTGTCATATCTGGGCATGTTGAGCCTAACTAACCCCATGGCAAGGGGTTGTGTGCTCTTTCTGTGAGTGCCCATACTGCTTCCAGTGCAGTTTCCACTTCCCCCGTGTTGGCGCCAGGCAGCTGGTGCTGCCGTGCCCACCACATAGGCATGACATTGGGTCTGGTGTGAGTCAGAGACTGTGCCTAAGAGGCACTGCGGACAAGGGCATCCTGTAGAAGAGCAACGTCCAACAATCAGAAAGAGAAAATGGACGCAGGCCTTTTCCTTTTTACTGCAATATGGATGAATTCAAAGTTCGTGTGCTGCACAATAACATTGCAAATACGAAAAGTGCATTGATTTGTTTTAATACTTAGAAATCTTGTCAAACGAATTCAAGTTTGATTTGGCTTACACTACCCAGGGCTAATAATATCCTATTCTGGACACTGACAAAGGCTCTATCAAGGTAAAGTGTTGTATCTTACTTTCTCTGGCATGAAATACAACAAATCTGATCTGCAGGAGTGTTATTGAAATGGGTTTGCTAGGATACGCATGCTGCTCCTAGGCAAGCAAGAGATGCGGAAGAATAACAGCAAGTGGAATAACAGAAAATGCCCAAGCTTCATCTTATTTCTTTGATATTTTTAATATAATGCACAGAATCCTGATTGTATATAGAGCTGAAAATTGGTCAGCTTGAACAACACAAATAGACTTACCATTTTTCATCATTTTTATTTTCAGTCCGTTGCATTTCCTGGCTCTCAGAAAATGCTATCCCTGTACTGGAATGGTTTTGCTGCAAATATTACGGGTAGATATAAATTCCTAAGGAAAAGAATATCTTTTCTGATTTTCTTCTAATTAAGTGCAAATTATTTTTGTGAACTTGATATTCTTTCTCAAAATCTACATTTTGTACTTAGTAAAGAGAATTCTGATTCAGAAAATTGATAGCAAAAGAACGTCTACAAGCCAAAAATTGCTAAATCCTCCAAAACTGATGCCATGAGGAGCGATACAGGCCTGCCTATTATTCAGCATGTTTAACGAGTTTCACAGGTGGGGTCCTGAACTCACTCACTTCAGCCCAGGTATTACTGATTGTGTGTTTCCCTCAGCTGTAAATATCTTAAAAGGTATTGGAAGAAAGAAGGTTTCTGCCTCAAATTAATCTATCCACCAGCTGGAAGAGACAGCCAGCCTTTTTAAAATAGCGTAGAATGGTCAAAGTGTTCCTCTTTTCAAAAGGCCTTATTCAGCACTGCCTCATCTGTCCAGTCAGAGGAGTGAGTGCCTGTGATTCTTCCTACTCTCTGTAGTTGGAAGATGCTCTCGGAAGAGAGCGTCTTTCCTACTTTCTTGTAGTTGGAAGACGTCAACCTCCGCAGAAGATTTTTCCTAAAAGGCACAATCTGTCTATTTAATGATTCCTTCAATATAATGATTTAAAAACTGTACCTGCTGGTCTGAACCTGGACTTGATATTCTAGTTCCCTCCAAATAAAATAATGTTCTTGTCTGCAGATGCCCCATTGCCACAGGGTGTACAAGAAGGGATTCTGCCTCCGGCCCATCATCAAGAATCACTCAGAAATCAAAAGAATATTTTACTACCCGTTCACCCTCCACTGATTATAATCCTCAATGACGAGGAGGATGAAGAGGATGACGAAGAGGAAGAGAACTGTAAAGAGTTTTTTTCTCTCTTTTACAAGGAAGCAGAATGGGTTTTTTGGACTCCTGCAGTGTATACATCACAACTGATGTATTATAATAACAATTACATTGTTAGAAAAGAGTTGTTGACAAGTTTTGGAAATAGCTTCCAGCTAATCCTCAAAATATTGGAACTGGTAGTCCCCAGATGTGAGTGAGGCAATGTTTTCTAACCCCTGTGAAATGCCTAGCTGTATATTTCAATGGTGGTACAATTCACTTCTTTTTCATTCAATGAAGTTTAAAATGTGATCCACTATTCAGATGATGTGATCCACCATTCAAAAATTCTCAGAATTTGGGGATGAAATCACAAATTCAGGAGGTACTTCTTTCCCAGGAAACAAACTTTGGAACAGGGGCTGTAGACACTCATCACTGAAGGTGAAGTCACAGGTTTGTTTACAAAAGATAGCCGAGTGACCTCAACTTAAATAATTTGTTTGACTGATTTCCTAAACTCTGAAGGCAGTCTCATTTTATTGCAGAAAGTTACTCTCGAGTCTAGCGAAGAGAAACCAGACAAAACTCTTCACTAGAATTACTGCAGTGTCTATATGTATATATTCACATTATTATTTATTCCCTTTTTGTGAACTGTAGTTAAACCGTTGACTGTATCTCACTCAGAGATGAGAGATTCAGAGTGATGGAATGAATTGCACATTCCCAGAGCGTGAGAGAACAACCTACTCTCCTGCGTGCACCCTGCAAATGACGGTGTTAGTTCTCAGGCAGCCCCGAGCCGCCTTTGCTTTTCCCGCTGTCCTTCGGGTGAGCGGGCAGGGCTGCCTGTTAGGGCCTCCAAACTCAGTTTCAGTCTGAGTTGGCCACGTTAACTTCAACAACAGAAAGAGCAGGGCTTTGCTCGTCTTAGTAGCCTGAACTGAGACAGATAAGGAGCGCTCATTTCACCAGCTCTGCTGGCAGGCGTTACAGGACAGTAACTTTGGGCAGAGGTTTTGTGACAAGCGCTCCCTGGGGACATGTTTAGTCACAAGATTTCCTTTTGGGTGTAAATGAAGGACTGTTTTGCAAATAAGGACTGAAGATTTTTTTTCACTCATTTTAAATCAACAAACATTAACTTCTTAATAGGTGTTGTAACTGCAATTCCATTGCATTTGGCAATACCTAATATTACGGAATCATTTTTCTGCCCAGAAGCAGAGGTTGCAGTCAGAAAAGAAACACCCATGACAGAAATGAAATTCATTATGGTATTTGATTCTTAAGAATTATTGGAGGCCTTTGTATAGATAACTGTTAATCTTTTAAAAATCTGTCCTATAGATGTTTCTAATTGGGTGCCTAAGACTGCTACAGATATTGAAGAGGAAAGAGCAATAAAGGAAATGTGCTATAAATCTGGTAAGTATGGAATTAGTCACTCCTTCCTAAACAGCAGTGCTGCCAATATAGTAAACTTTGCATTTTTTTTTCCCTCTTGGGATATATTTAGCTGAGTATTACAAGATTCCAACAACAAAACAAAATCAACAAAAACCACCAATCAACAAAAACTGTGTCTTCACCTCAGCAAAATGAGCTATTACCCTTGGAAGCGACCGGGCGAGACTTGCAGAAGGCAAGTACTTTCCATCTTCTCAGACAATGTTTACCAGTTTTTAAATTACTGTTAGAGGAAGGAACTATGACATCATTTGCCCATGCTCCCCGCTTTTTGAACTTAGTGATGATGAAAGATAGCATATTACAAAGAGGATAGAAACACTTTTAATTTCCCCCCATATATATAGGGGATCAGGCCTAGTACCAGGGGATCAGGCCTAGTTACCAGGGGGTGAGGCCTAGTCAGCATGGGTTTGTGGAAGGCAGGTCCTGCCAAACGAACCTCATCTCCTTCTATGACAAGATAACCAGAATCTTGGACGAGGGAAAGGCTGTTGATATTGTATACCTGGACTTTCGAAAAGCATTCGATACTGTCCCCCATACAATTCTCGTGGAAAAACTGGCTTCGCAGGGCCTGGATGAGCATACGATCCGCTGGATCAAGCACTGGCTGACTGGAAGGTCCCAAAGAGTGGTGCTCAATGGATTTAAATCCAGCTGGCGGCCGGTCACAAGTGGTGTGCCTCAGGGCTCAGTGTTGGGACCATTTCTGTTTAACGTCTTTATTGATGATCTCAATAAGGACATAGGGTGTATCATCAGCAAGTTTGCAGATGACACCACGTTAAGCAGGAGTGTTGATTCCCAGGAGGATAGGGAAGCTCTACAGAGAGACTTAGATTGGATCATTAGGCCAACATCAATGGTATGAGTTTCAACAAGGGCAAGTGTCAGGTCCTGCACTTGGGCCACAATAACCCCGTGCAGCGCTACAGGCTTGGGGAGGTGTGGCTGGAAAGCTGCCGGGCAGAAAGAGACCTGGGGGTTCTAATTGAGAGGCGGCTGAATATGAGCCGGCAGTGTGCCCAGGTGGCCAAGAAAGCCACCGGCATCCTGGCTGGTCTTAGAAATAGCGTGGCCAGCAGAAGTAGGGAGGTGATTGTGCCCCTGTACTCAGCACTGGTGAGGCCACACCTCGAGTATTGTGTCCAGTTTTGGGCACCTCAATACAAGAGAGATATCGAGGTGCTGGAGGGAGTGCAGAGGAGGGCAACGAAGCTGGTGAAGGGCCTAGCAAACAAATCATACGAAGAGCGGTTGAAGGAGCTGGGACTGTTTAGTTGGAGGAGGAGGAGGCTGAGGGGAGACCTCATCACTCTCTACAACTATTTGAAAGGGCACTGTAGAGAGGTTGGTGCTGGTCTCTTCTCACAGGTAATTAATGACAGAACAAGAGGGAATGGCTTCAAGCTCCAACAGGGTAGAGTTAGACTGAACATTAGGAAAGAATTTTTCACAGCAAGAGTGGTCGGGCATTGGAATAGACTGCCCAGGGAGGCAGTTGAGTCACTATCCCTGGATGTGTTTAAGAGACGTTTAGATGTGGTGTTGGGGGATATGGTGTAGGGGAGAACTTTGTAGAGTAGGGTAGATGGTTGGACTCGATGATCCCAAGGGTCTCTTCCAACCTAGACAATTCTATGATTCAATGATTCTACATATATTGTCACACACGCAGTGACTCCCTGTAACAATTGAGTGTAGATAGAAAAGGTGGAAATGGGCTGTTAACCCTTCGTGTACTTTCCTGAGATATACAACATAGGTCTTTCATAGAGTTTTTCTTCATGATCAAGATTTGTGTAGTCTAAGTTTAGCCACCCTAAGGTTAGGAATGTAGTTTAAATTTCTCGTGTAGGCTCTCTGTTGGAAATGGAGAGATATAGGCACTCTTTTGGGGCTATTTATTGAATCATAAGACAGTGCCAAAGACAGGTGAGAGGACTCACTTCCCCAGAGGTGCTCCGTGCTCTCTGCTGGCTGTCTTGAGTGTCTACAGGATTAGATGCAGTGATACACCAAACTTTTATATTACTAAATGTAGATTAAATAAATACCCCCTTGAAGTGTCTTGTAAAAGGTAGTAACAAGAGAGTTCCGTTTTGTTTTGAATGTTGGGCTTTATCCAACATAATTAAGGTCAGAGGAAGACAAGCTAATAAATATTTACCTCCCTTAATATGTTTCTCCTTATTCTTGGCCAAGTGGCATGACTGAAGAAAATATAATTAGTTTATTCAATGAATCAGTAACAATATAATTCCACTATAGGAGGGAGAGTTATGTTCTTAACATGACAAGACACCAGAGTAATCAGTAGATTAGGCATGAAGAATTGCCACTGACCTGCCACGTGTAATAAAAAAGATTATTATTGTTTGTTTTGTGTAAATGTGCAGGATAAAATCTTGATAATACTGTGTCGTTGTTGGGACGGACACGACACTGGACATCAAGTTGCAGCAATCCAATTTCTTTACTTAACAAGCAGTGCTTTTTTAGAGTCTTTTACCCAGGTGCTTATCTATGCATATATTCAGCATTCTACTTTTGCCCGATACGCTCTCACATCACACACTGTTCATGCTCTGGTCAAAGCCAGGATGTTTGCCAACCTTTATCTTTTTACTTAGCTCTTCTCAGGACTCCCCAGTCTCTTCAAGGGTACACGGATATCTGCTCAAGGTCAACGTTAAACTCGCATTCTGATCCCTCGGACCAGCCAAGGTTTCCCACAGGATGGAATACCCTGTTGGTCAGTTTTGGGTCACCTGTCCTGTCCGCTCCTCCCTCCAGGTGGGACCCCACTATGCTTTTCCGCTTCCGACCCTCCGACGGGGCAAATAACAAAGTTGGTTGGCCTTGGCTGTTATGGCAATAAGTATAAGCAGGAGCCTCTCTGCATCCCATGCCTGGGCATCAGCTGTAAACAATTGGTCTGATCTCTCTGAGAGAGTGAACACTGTCTGCACAATATGCAGTTATTTTAGTAGTTAGAAGAGGCCCCGCTAAGAAGCGAAGTTACTGAACGAAATTGGTTCTGTTTTATCTCAAACCAGGACAGTCTCCATCCACAACCTTGGGGGATTCCTCATATACAGGGGTGAAGAGGTGGAGGGTCAGATGTACACATGCGGCACGGGCTGCGTTAACCCCCGCGCCTCCCACTGCAGGAATGACCGCAGGCAGACGCACTGTGAACCAAACATCAAACCTTTAATGAATTAAGAAAGAGAGAGAGATGTGGGAGAGTGGGGCTGGGGCTGGAGTGGGTGGGTGCGGGTCGCATGCGGTGGGGATGCGTGCTCCACGCCTTCTCTATCAGCCCATGAAGAGAGGCTGGGCGAGCGTGGGGCACTTTGCCCCCCAGCATCCACCAGGTTTCTGCGTCGCTTGGTGGCCATAGTGTTGCCATCAGATGCCCTCCGCTTGTTGCTGCCCATGTGCTGCCTGCTGCTGCCCACTGCGGCACCGTCCCGCTCCGGCGTTCCCTCCCACAGGGGTTTGGAGTGTTTTTCCACCTAGCACACCACCATCTTCCTCTTCTTGGGTGGGATGTTGTCCCACGGGGAGGTCTCTTGCGTCCTGGGGGTGCCGTGTGGCGCGGGGCGCTTGGCCTGCTTGCCACCCGCCTCTCCTGATCTAGGCACAGCCTGGCAGGAGACAACGGCTGGTGGCAGCAGCGAGCGGGTCAAAACCTCCTGGGACTGCCTCCTCAGCAGCTCCTCCAACAGTTGGGCCATGCGGGGTGGCCGATGCTGGGGGACAGCCGGGGGTCTGGCCAGGGTTCTTGGCAGCGGGTGACAGAGGGTTCTCAGCAGGGAACTCTCTGGAGGACTCTTCAGGGGATCCTTCCAGGGACTCTTCACAGGACTGTCCTTTAAAGTCTTCTCTGAACTCTCCATGGAGGGACAGCTTTGCTGGTTTTGCTGCCTCGGCTGGGTGGTGGCCGTTGGAGGGCCCCGTAGGCAGGCTCCTTGAGCAGGCTGACCTCAGAACTCGTTGCCGATAATACGGCTATTACAGACGTTATGAAGGCCGAGGCTTCGTGAGGATGGGAGGACTCGGCCTTCACCGCCTTCAGCACTGTGCGTTCGGTGAGGATTTTCTCCACTACTCCTTCTCTTCCTCCTTCTCCTTCTCTTCCTCCTTCTCTTCCTCTTTCTCCTCCTTCTCCTACTCGTTCTTCTTCTCTTCCTCTTTCTCCTCCTTCTCTTCCTCCTTCTCTTCCTCCTTCTCCTCCTCTTCCTCCTCTATAGGACTGAGGGTTGGCTGCCATCTCTTGGCTCTGCGTCTATGTTTTCTTTTGGGCATTGCTTTGCCCTTGGGTTGGCTGGTCATGGGTTGGTTTGTGTCGGAGGAGACCCTTGGGACCACCAACCGCCGCCTGGAAGGACACAAAGGGAGAGGTCTACCTGAGGACACAATGGGTTTGGGGCTGCTTTCTGCCCCTCCCCATGAGCCACGTGCCTCCTCATGTAGCCAGCAGCAGGTTGGCTGAGGAAACCCCCTGTGCCGGGACCCTCATCTGACACACAGCTGTCCCATTGTCCCTAGACCACGCTGGGGCTCTCCTGAAGAGCTGGAGAAGATCCAGCCCTGTGAAATGGGGGTGTTCCCAGCAGCCACATCCCACCCCTCCAGGTGCTGCCTTCACCACTCTTGGGTGGTGATGACCAAGGAGCGTTCAGGGCTGGGGAACGGGCTCTTGCTGGGTCAGAAAATCATGGAATGGTTTGGGTTGGAAGGGACATTTAGAGGTTCATCTAGTCCAACGCCCCCCGCTGTCATCGGCAGGGCCACCTTCCAGTAGACCAGGTTGGTTCCAGCCCCATCCAACCTGACCTTGAACACCTCCAGTCAGGCTGATGGAATGGTTTGGGTGGGAAGGGACCTTTGAAGGTCCATCTAGTCCAACACCCCTGCCATGAGCAGGGAGGTCTTCAACCAGATCAGGTTGCTCAAAGCCCCATCCAACCTGGCCTGGAATGTCTCCAGGGATGGAGCGTCTCCCACCTCTCCGGGTAAAATGGCCCCGTGCGGCCGCCCACCCTGAGCCTTCAGCCTCACCTGGCCAGAGACCTTGTCCTCTTCTTCTGCAGCTCCAAGATTTCCCCAAACTGCGGTGTTTTGCTTTGAGTCGGGCTCGGAGCAGCAGGAAAGGGAAAACCGGGAAACCCCACTGGAACCAGAAAGAAGACACCTCCTCAGAAGAGCGTCGCTGTGACGCTGCCAGACCACCCAGGGACACGCAGGGAGTGCTCAGGCCTCTTCCCAAAATGTCTGAGGGTTGGACATTCTGCTCCTCTAGCAGCCCCATCGTGTCCTCCCCAACACCAGCACCATTTCCAATGTGGTTTTCCGACTTCATCATCATCATGATGGTCAGGAAGGAGGAGCCGGGTGGTGCCGGGGAGGGGACAGGTGTCATTTCTGAGGGGAAGAGGGGGAGGAGAAGGCCTTGGCCCACCATCCTCCCACTGTACCCTTGGGCACATCCCACCCCGGGGCTCTCTTTTGGTGACACCAACAAATCGTTAGGACAAAAGGCCCTCAGGAGTTGGCCTGAAGCTTTAGGACAAGTCGGAGCCTTTTGGCGCTCAGCGTCGGCCATTTCCCCACAACATGGCAGAAGTTGGTTACCCGTCCCATGGAGAAGAGCTGGGAGCTGCTTTACCTTTCCCACCTTGCTGGAGAGCTGGCAAACTGTCTTTTCTCATCTGCACATCCTCACCAGGGACTTGTCTCGAGGTCTTGAGGAGAGCCCTGGGTGGGTGTTTGGGCACACACTCCATCACAAACCTGGAAAGAAGGAGAAGACACCCATATGACCCATGGCACCACCAGCACTTGCCACTTCCTGCGGCCACTTGCCCGCAGGCAGAGTTTGGCATTGCCATGAAGGCCATTGACTTCCCAAGTCTACCACATCCCATCCCCAAGGACGGGCCTGGGAAATGGAGTCGCCCAGCGAAGAAGTCCAGGCCACCACGGGAAGAAATGTCATCCAAATTCCTCTGTCTTTCCCCTCAGAGCTGCCTTATGGGAGTGACTGCGGCCTGGGGACATCATCAAGAGTCGCCGCCTGGTGTCCCCAGGACACCCGCAGCGGCACAAGGAAGAGATGCTACCTTGGGCGTTGGCATCAAAGAGCGGCTACAGCCGCCAACGTACTCACTTGGGAAAGAGGATGACACGGCCGGAGAAGCTCAGTGAGGCCACGGGTACCACTGGGGACACAATCATGTCCAGCAGATGGGGGACCTGCAATGGAGGAACACAAAGATTCAGGACATCCTCAACGTGGTTGAAGCACTGCACACTGGAGGATGCCAAAGACAGCAGGACATCCTCAATGTGGTTGAGGGTCTCAGTGTTGGAGGAGGCCAAAGATGGCAGGACATCCCTCCACGTGGTTAAAGCACCCCACATTGGAAGAGGCCAAAAACGGTGGGACATCCCCCACATGGCTGAGGCACTCAAGTGTCGGAGGAGCTTGAGGCAGCAAGTGTTGGCAGGACCGTAACTCTCACCTGGACCGAGTGGCTGAACGTGTCCTGAGGGACCCCACACAAGCAGTGCCAGAACACTGCCGTGGGACCGCACGCACCACAGAGAAACCAAAATGCTTACCTTGAAGACAACCTTCTCCAAGTTCTCCTTCCCAGACAGCCTCTCCAGGAAGCTGCGGTAGAATTTCACGTGCACTTTCGTGCCTTCGATGAGGAGCACCCCCACCTCCCTCAGGATGAGGGCCACATTCTCCCCCTTCCCCAGGCAGTGCGAGAGGAGGGTCGTGGTGCCTTGGATGCAGTCCACCACTTTCTGCCGGGACACGGCGGCTGCCACGGCCACCTTGGAGTACTTGAGGGGCTCCAGCTCCTTGTTGCCTGGAAGAACCACAGGAGAAGGATGGAGACGCTCACCCGGTGGCCCGTGTCCTACAGCTTGTGTGTCACAATCATTGCATTGCCCCAAAAAAACTCAAAACCACTCAATTATTGGACTTTGGAGTTGCTTCAGAGAAGATGACCGTGCAGTCAGCCATCTTACCGGGCAGGTAGTCCTTGTTGTCCATCAGGTTGTGGACAACAGCAAGGTTCCTGGCCAGGTGGAACACCGGCTTCTGGATAGTCACGGTTTCATCTCCGACCTGGACGCGTTCGAGGACAGTACCGAAGGAGCCAAGGGTGGGAATTCGGACGCCCTGCAAGTGGACGAGAAGGGTGGGAGGGTGAGGACTGGCTAGAGGGAAGATCTGGAGGTGACCTCCCCCATCCAGGGATGGTGCTTGAGGCTGGATCCTGCCCTCTCCCACCGTTTGGAGGCACGAGCTGGGCGGTGGGGAGAACTTTGGGGAGGAGATGTTGAGTCCTTCCCCTCCTCAGGAGAAAAAACCAGCACTGGAGTTTGGGCAGAACCAGGACGAGGCCATCCCGGGGGGGTCTCCAGCGACCTGGATCAGCCCTACCAGAAGTGACACCAACATTGCACAGGCCCCGTTTGGCCATCAGTGGGGACTTTTGGGGTGAGATTCCTGTTTTCTGAGGAGTTGAAGGGTGAGAGCAGGCCACGCCCCAGGGGGATCCCACCACCCCTCATGGTGCATGAGGAGGACGCGGGTGTTGCACCACCTTGTGGAGCAGGAGTTGGTCTTGAATGTAGCCAGCCACTGCATCCCAGACGGCCGTTCGCTCTGAAAAAACAAAGAAGAACCAGGTCAGGCCCCATCTCCACCAGCTCTCAGGTCCACCCCAAACATCTCCCCCTTGAGCCGCGACGCGGTGGCAGACGCCAAGTGTCAGGGCTGGCTCCGAAATGGTGACAAGCCCTTGAGTCTTGGCTGCCGGAGAGGTGGCTGCGGTTGGCCGTACCTTCAGCGGTGACGCTGGACATAGCGAAGGTGTGCTCCATCCCATCCCAGAAGTCCATCTTGGTCCGCCTCACGCTGGCAGGTCGGTTCTTGGTGGCGACAGCCATGTTGGAGGTCATCTTATGGACGTTCCTCCAAAGTGTGGGACCCACCACCCGGTGGGCCCTTTTATACCCCCTGAGTGGGTGTGCCACGCACCTCTTGTGACATCAGGGTGACATGTTCATCGCTGATTGACTGACCGTGGTGACACGGCAACCGCCAACCTCTGGTGGGGTGGCCATTAGCAGGGAGAGCTTCAAGCAGCTCAGGATGCTCCAAGCCCCGTCCAACCTGACCTCGGACCTTCCAGTCATGGACACACAGATTGGTTTGGCTTGGAGGAGACATTTGAAGGTCCATCTCGTCCAACCTCCCCTGTCTTCGGCAGGGGCATATTCCAGTAGAGCAGGTTACTCAACGCCCCATCCAACCGGACCTTGGATACATCCACTCAGACCCACAGAATGGTTTGCATTGGTTGAGTTGGATTTTTGGGTGGTTTGGGTTCCAACAGACCAGGTTGGTCCCAGCCCTGTCCAATCTGACCTTGAACCCCTCCAATCAGACTCATAGAAGGTTTGGGTTGGTTGAGTTGGATTTTTGGGCTGGAAGGTTTGGGAACCAGTAGAGAAGGTTGGTCCCAGTCTCATCCAGCCTTACGTTGGACACTTCCAGTCATAGACCCACAGAACGGTTTGTGTTGAAGGGGACCTTTGAAGGTCCATCCAGTCCAACCTCCCCATCATCGGCTGGGACACCTTCCAGTAGACCAGGTTGGTCCCAGCCCCATCCAACCTGACCTTGAACACCTCCAACCGGACCCAAAGAACAGTTTGGATTGGATTTCTGGGTGGTTTGGGATCCAGTAGACGGGGTTGGTTGCAGCCCCATCCAACCTGACCTCAGACACTTCCAGTCATGGACCCAAAGACTGGTTTGGGTGGGAGGGGACCTTGGAAGGTCCATCCTGTCAAACCCCCCAATCACTGCAGTGGCCGAGAATAAAAGTAGTGCCACAAGTGGGGCGGGTGCTCCTGCGTTATTGTATCTCATCCTATTGTATTATTTTATCTCTTTTGTTTATTTTGTTTTTTCCTTTATGGTATTTTATTTTATGTTATTTTATTTTGCTCTATTCATTTTATTTTTCTTTATTTTATTTTATTTTATCACTTTATTTTACTTTATATTTGATTTTACATTTGACTTTATTTTCTTTTACTTTATATTATTTTACTTTATTCTCCTTTATTTTCTTGTACTTTATTTTCTTTTACCTTATTTTCTTGTATAATTTTATTTTACATTACTTTATTTTACTTTATTTTACTTATTTTTTTCTTTTTCTTTATTATATTAATTGTTTTTCTTTATTTTATTTTATTTTATTATATTCATTATTGTTCTTTATTTTATTTTCTTTATTGTATTTTTTTTACCGTATTTTATGGTATTTTATTTTTCTTTGTTATTTTATTTTACGTTATTTTATTCTTTATTTTACTTTAACTTTTTTCTATTATACTTCATTTTATTCTATCCTATTCTATTTATTTTACTTTATTTTACTATTTCCTCCCCCCGTCCCCTCAGCAGCCCCACATTCCCCCCTCCCCGCCCTTCACCCCCTCTCCCCTCTCCTCCCCTGTGACACGGATTTGGCCGTTCCAGACTGCCCAGGATGGGCGCAGGGGGAGGGGTCTTGGAACAGGGCAAAAAAAAATCACGTGGAGGGAAACCCGTGACCCCCGCGCAAGTACATCCCCCACCCCCAAACCCATCCCCCACCCAAATACACCTCCAAAAATTACCCCCCACCCCCCCAATCCCATACCCCACCCCATGACCCCCACCCGAATGGGGGAGGGGGGGAGGAGGAGAAGGGGGCGGGGCCACGCTTGGTCCCTCCCCCAGTGGAAGTACCATGATTGGGGAGGGGAAGGGCAGAGGGGGCGGGGTCTGTGCTTACGAGGCTCCGCCCCCCCGAGGTGGGACTGGTCAGAGAAGCTGTCCCCGGAGGTCTGACACAGCAGGGACACCCTGGCTCCACACCTCCCCAACCCCACCATGTCTCTCCTCAGCCACCTGGGACTCGCCTCCCTCTGCCTCCCATCACCCTTCTCCACCGCACTCTGCAGCTGGAGGTCACAGCTCCTTTGCACCAGCGCCCACTGCTTTCCTTAGAGACCAGGCGGCACAAAGGCAAAGAGGGATTCTTCCGAGTTCTGAACGAACAGAATGAAACTGATAAGATTTACCCTTAAACCAAAACACGCTCCTCAACTGTATGCCACGGACAAGCTGCCACCAATGAGCTTTAACTCCCACAAGGCATAACCGTGGAAGAAATGTTTTTGCCAGAAAACAAATTGAAAGATACGCACAACTAAAGAGTTTTCTAAACAGAGAATTCAAGAGACTACTGAAAGATTGGCGAGCTTTTAACTGCCTGAAGGTCAAAGCAGCACCGGGATTGTGGAGAGGTGTCTGAGTGGTGTAAGAGGAAAGGGAAGGGAAACCTAGGGAGCAATCGCAAGTGCTTCTGTGCAGATGCGCTGCTGGAAAGGTGCCTTCAGACATGGTCAGTTTAGTTCGGAGAGGTGGAAATGCGTGAAAGGTGAGGAAGATTAAATGCAGAGCCTGAGAGAGAGAGTCCTGACAATGCAAAGAGAGGGGAAGGTCCATAGCTCTCCTCTTGCACATCTTGAAAACTCTTCATATGGATCTTACGGGAGAATACTGACTCTGAAGCACGTGCCTGGGCCTGGCCGCTGTCCCCGAGGAGCTGCTGGAGACCAGAGCCCCTGGGAAGCTGCAGCTGGAGCCTGGGCAGAGGGTCCCAGGCACCTACAGTGGCACCACTGTCCGTGTCCCTGTAACTGCATCCCACCCCAATTTTATCACCACTCTCTTCCCAGAAGATAAGTAAGAGAGAAAAGGAAGGAGAGATTTATGGGTTTTAAGGAAAACTACAACTAGAAATGAAGCTCTAGGTTATTCTTAGTTTAAAAAAAATAAACTCAGCATTGGTGACAGTTAAGACTTTGCTTGAAACTTTTGAAATCCTGCCTTCGCACGGGTGTGAATTTGTAGTTCATGTTCACTCTACGTACACGTAACTCACCCAAATCCGACTGCTTGTCGGCACTTGCATGGTTTCCGAAGGCACACACACTGACACTGACTATAAGGAAATGATCAGGTATCTATTTCCTATGAGTGCCCAGGCCACAGTTGTGTGAGGCATTGCACAAGCATCCAAAATCAATGCACCGCTGCGGCAAAGGCCGACAGCTTCCTGGGCTGCATTAGGAAAAGCGTTGTCTCCAGCTGGAGGGAGGTGATCCTTCTCTTCTCCTCAGCACTGGTGAGGCCACATCTGCAGTGCTGTGTCCAGTGCTGGGCTCCCCAGGGCGAGGAAGCTCTTGACCTCCTAAAGGAATTCCAGCAAAGGGCCCCAAAGCTGATTTAAGGGGCTGCAGCATCTTTCCTAGGAAGGAAGGCTGAGAGATCAGTAGTGTGCCCAGAAGCGTCTGCAAGCTGTAGCATATTAGTCAGCAGAGCCAGACCTCGTCATTCAAGGCAGGATTTCATGCGCTAGGGCTGTTGCAGCAGCAGCTGTGGTGATTGAGAGAGCAATAAATGCGGTCCTGGGGAACCTCCTCACGCTAACGGTTCATTCCTGCTTCCTTCGTCCTCCTCTGCAGAGTTCAAGCGACTGTGGGTGTGCCACCGTTGGGAAGTGCATTGGTCTATGGCAATAACCATAGGTGGCCGTTGGTCTCTTTGGCTGAACTCTCTGTCCCTGCCCCAAGGTCCACTCAGCGTCCCCAAGATGTCCCCTGCCTTGGCTGGCCCCGCGTTGTGGGCAGCCGGGCGCCCCAGGGCAAAGCCCGCTGCATCTGCCCCAGGCTGTGTGGCCTTGGCTGGCTGCGGAGAGGAGGGGAGAGCGGGGGTGACAGCCCGGGGGGTGACAGGAGGGCCAGCAGGCGGTGAATCACTCCCCAGTCTCCCTCATGCCTGCTGTGTCCCCGCTGCTTATCCTGACATTGCAGAGCCCTCATTAGACCTTACTGGTCTGTCCTTCCTTTGCTTTTACCTTATTGTGAAACTCCATCCACTGTGCACCCAACAGAAGGCACATGGTGTCTCTGGAGACTTCTTGTGCTCTCCTGGTGGCTCCTGATACTTCCCTGAAGGACAGGAGTCTGTTAGTAGCCCTTCCACATGTGAGACAGTCCCAAGCAGGTGCCTCTTGACCGTTCAGGATCTCCGGCGGCACTGGGAACTCACAGGTCAAGGCTCAGTCCTGTCCTCATTCCCATATACGACACCCCATGCTCTCATCCCGCAAGGCCATTCAGCACCCAAGCACATCACCAAGGCCTTTTAGCCTGCAGCTCCCTGAGTGTATTCTGCACTCCACTTCTGGGAAAAAAAGCCAAAGCTTCACACACGGTACTGGTGAAATCCCCTTTTATTGCAGAGATGCCACAAAGGAAGCCACTATCACTGTGGTGATAGACTCAATTACAGGTCTCTGGGTAAGACAGGCTGGGTTCATCCTCTGAAGAAGTGGGACAAAAGCAACTATTTGTGTACAGACAGGTTTATAACTGATACAATGACCACAAGAAAAAAATGCCTGAGATACATATAAAGTCACTGGTGAAGAGAGGTGGGCAACTCATTGCTGCTGAAGTATACTGCTAGAATCAGTTTCTTCAGGGCATCCATGATGTCCTGGTTCCTCATGCTGTAGATGAGGGGGTTCACTGCTGGAGGAACGATTGAGTACAGCACTGCCACCACCAGATCTAGAACTGGGGAGGACACAGAAGGGGGCTTTAGGCAGGCAAATATGCCAGTGCTGACAAATAGGGAGACCACGGCCAGGTGAGCGAGGCACGTGGAAAAGGCTTTGTGCCGCCCCTGCTCCGAGGGGATCCTCAGCACCGCCCTCAAGATCTGCACATAGGACAGCACAATGAAAACAAAGCAAACAAACGCTAAAAAGGCAGTAACCACTAGAAGGTCAGCTTCTGTGAGGTGGGCATCTGAGCAGGAGAGCTTGAGGATGTGGGGGATTTCACAGAAGAACTGGTCCAGGGCATTGCCCTGGCAGAGGGGCAGTGAAAATGTATTGGCCGTGTGCAGCACAGCATTGAGAAACCCACTGCCCCAGACAGCTGCTGCCATGCGGACACACGCTCTGCTGCCCAGGAGGGTCCCGTAGTGCAGGGGGTGGCAGATGGCAACGTAGCGGTCGTAGGACGTGACAGTGAGAAGGGAAAACTCTGCTGTAGCACAGAAAAAGAGAAAAAAAACACCTGTGCAGCACATCCTGAGAATGAGATTGTCCGAGTGTCCCTCTGACAATTGGCCATGGCTTTGGTGAGAGTGGTGGAGATGGAGCCCAGGTCAAAAACAGAGAGGTTGAGGAGGAAGAAGTACATGGGGGTGTGGAGGCGGTGGTCGCAGGCGATGGCGGTGATGATGAGGCCATTTCCCAGGAGGGCAGCCAGGTAGATGCCCAGGAAGAGCCAGAAGGTCAAGAGCTGCAGCTCCCGTGTGTCTGCGAATGCCAGGAGGAGGAAGTGGGTGATGGAGCTGCTGCTGGACATTTGCTGCCTCTGGACATGGGGGACATTCCAGGGAGGAAATAACAGCGACAAGTCAGGGGAGACTTCTCTGAGCAAAATCAAAGCCATTTCCCACAGACCCTCCCCCTGTCACACACAGACACCCTTTTCTTTTACGAGGAGACCTTCCTTCAGCTCTGCTGCTGGAGCCCTTTTTGGTGTTGGCCCAGTGGGAGATGAAGACTAGGGCATCTGCCCATGGGCTCCTGATAAGTTTACCCCGCTCTGCAGAAGGTGGTAGGGGCAGGGAACAGCCCTGGTGAGGAACAGGAACGGTATAGGTAATTTAAGAGTTCTACTTTTTTTTTTTTTTAAAGTTCCCCACCCCCCCATCTCCCGTGGAGAGTATTCTTGGATGGCAGAAATCATCATAGTTTCTGCTGCACTCCAGAAGAACAGAGCGAGTGCAGCGAGGCAAGAGAATTGCCGGTGGCTTTGTGCAGAGTGAGGAGGGCTGGTCTGTCCCTCCATCTTGTTGCTGGTTTTTCCATGCTTGCACCTTTCTGAGATGGAGGGTGACCACACTCCCACGTTCCCTTGAAAAACCACCAGACTTTGCTGAGGGCAAAAGGATCCAGAGCAGACAGCTGAATGTCTCATCTCAAGGTCTCAGCACCCCACTTCTAGCCCAGGACACTCATGCCTTATTTCACCCAGCCAACATCATCTCCTCTGTCATAGAGGCTTTTCCTCTGCCATGGGGTATTAACATAAAAGAAAGCTGCTATGGAAGGACAACCTGGAAGGACACTTGGAGTACAAAGCCAAGTGTCCTAATGATGGTATCTCGGTAAGCGTCAGCTCATATCCCAGCCCCACAGACTGCATTGACCAGTGCTCCAAAGGCGCGAGGAAAGCTGGGACACTTCTTCCCACAGACACACCTGCATGAGAGGACCCACAAGATTACTGTGTAACTCTGTGGCTAAAACTGCACCTCCCCAGAGAGCCTGGCAGCCAGAACAAGGTAACAATAGCAATAACAGACAAGTGGAGGAACCAGGAGAAATGCAGTGAGGGTCTGGCTGCAGGAGGCCGGGGAGAGGCAGCCGGGCGCTCAGGACAGCTCACCCTCACCCAGCCGGGCACGCCACCGCCCAGACACCAGCATTGCCGGGCAGTCGCCCTCAGCCCCTGTGCTCTGCAGGGGGAAAGGGGCACACAGTTAGAGAGATGTACCGTGGCTGTTCTGGAGCTGTGGCTTCACAGAGGTTCCTGCCTTGGACCCCAGAGCCCTGATGACAGAGGCTTTGCTGAGTGCAGAGGAGACAAGAGGCCTTCCTCAGTGAAAGGGCTCTGCATTGGAGGGGACCACATGGAGCTTTCTGAATTCTCCCTCCCACAGTGTTTCTGGCTTCAATTTCCTCCCATTCCTGATAACATCCCTGCTGCCTGGAGATTTTTCTTCTGGGAGTTGTCTCCCTGTGCCAGGCCTTTTCCCTGTCAGCACTCACAGACTCCAACCCAATCTCTGTGCAGTTACCATTCCCCTACAGAAACACGGCTGTTTTCATGAGCATCTTCCTGTTTGCGGGTGGAAAAAGGGCAGAAGAACCCTGATGGGTCCAGCAGAGGTGATGCTGGCACTGCCCATAGGGAGAGGATTTGCTGAAGGCATTTTACCAGGCTCCTGGCAGACCGACCGATCACACAGAGTGGCAGTTCAGGAGTCTCAGTAACTTGTTAAAACTTGAAAGCTCCTTTTCAAGTTACCCTTTCCTCCTGATCCCCCGCTACTGTTTCCCACAATCAGAAAATAAAAAGACAGACTCAGGAAAGCTCCTTATCCTTATACTGATCTCTGCTTTGATCTTGATCTTCTCCTTGAGACATCCCCTTAGAAATATTCTGGGGGTTATGTAGAACTGAGAGGAGCCCTGACACACACAGCACCCTCTCAACAGCAGGAGAGGGTGAGAGCAGAGAGCTTCTCCCCACAGAAGCTCCGTGGGAGCTCCCCGGGCAGGCGGAGAGCGGACCCTGGCAGGCGGCAGAGTCCCTGCCCCAGCACAAAGCCCCCAGGGTGCAGGGACCCTGCTGGAAAGGACAGCCCTGCCCACCCCTGCCTGCACACCCACATTCACACATATTCACATTTCCCAACAAGAGCTCCCCCCCCTTCTCCCCACCGTACAGACCCCACAAGCTGTGGGTTATTCCAGCGTTAGGAGATGCCTCCAGCAACTCCACCGGCATTGCCCTGCTCCCACAGACTCACCCTGTGCAGCGCCGCAAAGATTTCTCCTCCAGTGAGCTCTCGGTCCTCCTCCCAGTCCTGACCACCGTGAAGCTCTCTCTCTGCCTCGCTCGTCTCCTTGAGGTCCCCTGGCACTGCCCTCAGCCCAGAGGAGCTGCTCCTGCGCAGACCTGTCTCTCTGCAGGCTCTGCCCACTTGTCGGGAGCTTCCTCCGTCCCAGGAGCCCGGCGCAGCTCAGCAGCACAGCACCAGCCCACAGCACTTTAATGACCCCTCTGGTGGGTTTGGTGCTGACTCCATCAACCTCAGACCTGAGAGGAACCTGCAGAAACCTCTCAAGGACTCCAAGTCAGAGGCAAAGTTGAAAGTTGCTTGTAGTGTTGATGGGTCCCATGGGCATGAGTGGCAGAGACAGCAGCCATGACCAGAGATGTGAAGAGGTTGGCTCTGTCAGGGGGCTTCCAGCTTTGCCACATCCCCCTGTCATCTCCACCACAGGCTGTCCTACAGTGTCGCCTTACCGGTGCCTCTTTCCCTGCAGGCTGTAGCCATCCCCCCGACTGCCCCACCTTGCTGTCGCCTTCCTTGACTGCTCTCTCTTTGTCCTCCCGGGCTCTTCCTTGAAACACAATGCCCTGGGCTCATCCAGACTCCTTCTGGGTGACGTGTTACAGCACAACACTGCCCTTGGAAGGAAATGTCTTCCTCCTCTTGTCCAGTCTGGACTTTGTGACATTATTTCTTTCTCATGCTGTTTTGCACCAGGAAGAAAAGCTCCACCAGCTCTGAAACCACCCTGCAAGCATTCTCAGGCTTCTCCTGTCCTGTCCTCAGTCTCCACACCAGTGAGCCCACAGCCCGCAGCCTCTACATACTGGTAATGTGCTTGAGGCCTCCAAACCCCATCTTGGGCGATCTCGGGGCACTCTCCACAAGGTTTGCAGATGAAAACATAGTGGTCATAGACCAAGAAAGACAGAGCGTGACTTTTTACCAAGACCTGTAGCAGCAGGACGAGGGGCAATGGCTTTCAGCTGAAAGAAGGTAGATTTACATTGGCTATAAAGAAGAAATAGTTTATGATGAGGGTGGCAAGCCACTGGGACAGGTGTCCCAGAGAAATTGTCGATGCCCCATTCCTGGAAGTGTCCAAGGTCAGGAACTCCAAGCAACCTGAACTAGTGAAAGATGTCCCTGTCCATGGCATGAAGGGGTTGGAGTAAATGATCTTTTAGGTTCCTAGGGCTTGTGCAAGACTTACCGTGGGATGGCTAGGAAAGGAATAAAGGAAGGGAAAGGGTGGGATCGAGGTGGTTTGTGGAGGCACAAGGCCCACAGGAGGTGGGAATCCTCTGGCCTCATGACAGGGGGCCCCACAATAGACACCTGCATGGGAGCTCCTTGGCTCAGCTCCCATGCTAATTAGTGGAGATGGCGGCCAGGACGGACATGGTCATATGCACAGACCTGGGGACACCTGAAATTCCAGGGGTAGTCCAAGATACCTGGAGCTGGCTGTAAGCTCCAGTGCAGCAACACTGAGAGACAGGGCAGCATCTGGGGGCATCGTCTTGGAGGCTGGTGGGGAATCTTCGGCCAAACGAAATGCCACCAGTCACCCACTTTTAGGAGGACAGAACCTGTCTCTGTTGGTTATGTTCTGGGCAGCCTGTGCAGGGATTCCCCTGATGAAATGGAGTCGGGTACCACAGGGAGAGCTCAGGTTCCCTCTGTCTTTTCCTCAGCCGGGTTTACTAGATCTCCAGTGGCCATAATGATGGATGTGTCAAGACCATTCTCACATTGTCTCATCCAATTTGGGGCAGTTATTCCCTTGAAGGACAAATAAAGGCCTGTGGAGTTAGGTGAGGGGCCAAGGCTCTCACACACAGCTACATGCATTGGACAGGAGCAGCGCTGGCCCTCTACAGGAAAGCCATCCCCATTAAGAGTGAGCGTGTGACACCCCCCCCCTCCCCCCCGGACAGCCTTGAGACACAAAGAGCTGATGGAGAGCCTATGGGTCAGGATTACAGGGCTCACCTCCTCCAAGCTCAGGAGTGATGCATCCCTACAAAGAAGAAGGCAGGCAGAAAAGCCAGGAGGCCTGCATGGATGAACAAGGAGCTCCTGGACATGCTCACAAGTAAGAAGGAGGCCTATAGGGGGTGGAAACAGAGGCGGGAAGCCTGGGAGGAATACAGAGAAAATGTTCGAGCAGCCCAGGATCAGGTTAGGCAAGCTAAAGCCCAGATAGAGGTAAATCTAGCCAGGGACAACAAGACAAACAAAAACCCTTCTTTAAGTATGTCAGCGAGAAAAGAAAGACTAGGGAAGATGTGGGCCCTCTCTGGAAGGAAACACAAGAACTGGTCACCCGGGACAGAGACAAAGCTGAGGTCCTCAATGACTTTCTTGCCTCAGTCTTCACTGGCAAAGACTGCAGCCACACTGCCCATGATGCATAAGGCAAAGGCAAGGAGCTGGAAAATGAAGAACTGCCCACTGTAGGTGAAGATCAAGTACGAGACCACCTGAGGAACCTGAAGGTGCACAAGTCCATGGGACCTGATCAGACACATCCACGGGTCCTGAGGGAACTGACAGATGAAGTTGCTAAGCCACTGTCCCTCATATTTGAGAAGTCGTGGCAATCTGGTGAGGTTCCCGCTGACTTGAAAAATGGGAAAAATAACCCCTATTTTCAGAAAGGAAAAAAATGAAAACCCAGGGAACTACAGGCCAGTCAGTCTCACCTCTGTGCCTAGCAAGATCATGGAGCAGATCCTCCTGGAAACTCTGCTAAGGCAGATGGAAAATAAAGAGGTGATTGGTGACAGCCAACATGGCTTCACCAAGGGCAAGTCATTCCTGACAAATTTGGTGGCCTTCTACGAAAGGGTTACAGCAGCAGTGGACAAGGGAAGAGCAACTGATGTCATCTACCTGGACTTGTGCAAAGTGTTTGACACTGTCCCACACAATATCCTGGTCTCTAAACTGGAGACACATGGATTCAACAGATGGACCACCAGGTCCAGAGGAGGCCCTGAAGATGATCAGTGGTCTGGAGCAGCTCTCCTATGAGGACAGGCTAAGAGAGTTGGGGTTGTTCAGCCTGGAGGAAAGAAGGCTCTGGGGAGACCTTATAGCCCCTTCTAGTACCTAAAGAGTGCCTACAGGGGAGCTGAGGAAGGACTTTATACTACGGCATGTAGTGATAGGATGAGGGGGAATGGCTTTCAACTGGAAGAGGGTGGATTTAGATTAAATATTAGGAAGGAATTTTTCACTTTAAGGGTGGTAAGGCACTGGCAGAGGTTGCCCAGAGAAGTTGTTGAGGCCCCATCCCTGGAGGTGTTTAAGGCCAGGCTGGATGGGGCTTTGAGCAAATTGGTCTAGTGGGAGGTGGCCCTGCCTATGGCAGGGGGGTTGAAACTTGATGATCTTCAAGGTCCCTTCCAACCTAAACCATTCTATAAAACAAGAAGTGCTTTTTTAAGTACGTTAATAGTAAGAGGGGGTCTAAAGAAAACATTGGACCGATAGTTGTTGAAGATGGTGATCTGACTAATAGGGATGAAGAAAAAGCAGCAGTGTGCAATGCTTTTTTTTTGCCTCACTTGTTAATCATCCATCTAGAGCTTGGGCTGCCCGGTCCCCTGAGTCAGAGGGCCACGAGTGTGCAAACAAAGACTTTCCATTTGTGGGACAGAAACGGTCAGAGAACAGCCGTATCAGCTGAATGTTCACAAGTCCACGGGGCCTGATGGGATTCATCCCAGAGTATTGAAGGAGCTGGTGGATGTGCTGGCAGGACCTCCTACACCTTCTCTGGGCAACCTGTTCCAGTGCCTTACCACTCTCAAAGTGAAAAATTTCTCCCTAAAAACTAATCTAAATCTACCTTCTTCCAGTGTGAAGCCATTCCCCCTCATCCTATCAAGTCCTGCCTAATTAATAAGTCAGAGCAGATATGCTGGACCTCAGCCAATGCACCAGGACCAAGCTCAGATGTGTAACAAAGAAGGGCAGTACCAAGTGCCCAAGGTCCCATGCAAGGCAAAGGTTCTCTTCAGAGCATGCAGGGGTGGGTGGCAGATGGCAATGGAAAGCGGAAATGAGGTGACCCGAAGGAGAGCAAACCCTCGGGACCAGAGAGACGCAGGGCTGGGCTGTGCAGCCGTGGCAGGAGAGGGCTTTGCTGTCTGGGACGTCTCTGCAGCCCTGCAGGGCCTGTGGTGCAGGGGAAGCTGATCTCCAGGAAGGAGAAGGTTCTTTTGAAAATGTCCTTGGCGATGTACATCCCGTGATCTAACAACACTGGGAAAATCGTTTCTCTATTCCTTGATTGCATCATCAAAGGAGTGACTAAAGGCTGTGGGAGAAGCACTGCCTACATCTACTGGATGGAGATGGGACAGTGCCTCACTGCAGCTGCCTCAACAAAAGCACTGAACGTCCCTGAGGTTCTCTTGGGGTGTGTTACACGGCTGCTCTGAATGGCGACCGTGTTCCTGCAGGTCTTGTGCTGTCCCTGCTGGCTGCCTGCGGCTGTGCTGGAGAGCCCTGGCACCTCCCGTAGCACCACAGGGTGTAGGTCACCTTCCAATGGAGCAGCTGCCCTGAAGGAGGTAAGGCACTGTAGGGGTGTCTGTGAGAAACCGGCCATGGGTGCCAAAGGAGGTCTGCTAAAGATAGCTGGTGGAGATGGGAGAGAGAGACTCAGCTCCCCTGATGGCAATGGCTCCATTGGCTCAGAGGAATACCTTTATAGGCTGCCCTGGACATCATGAGCAGGATCAGGCTTCATGTCCTAAAGGTGGGCATCTACTGACACTTCAGCTGGCCAAAGGCATGCCCCAGCAGCCTCCAAAATGATGACCCCAGATGCTGCCCTGTCCCTCTGAATTGCTCCATCAGCTTCCTACAACTGTCTTCCTACATCTGTGTCACCGGTGCTTTGCATGGGTATAGGAGGAACATGAAATTCCTGCCTTTCACTGCCTGGGTGTGCTGTCACCTAGTGGGACAAGAAGAAGAGATTCTTGGACCTAACTCTGTCTCTGACAGGGGAAATGACACTGCTGGAAAGAAGTGTCTCTGCCCAGCTGAGGGAGAGTACATGACTTCAGCTGGTTTCCCAGCAGGTTCCCCTGGAGCCCCAGGGACATCTCTGAGGGAGCCCAGAGGGGACAGAGACGGTGCCACCATGGGCTGGTCCTCTGCTGCTGAGCTGGGCCGGGCTGCTGGGACGGAGGGAGCTCCTGGCAAGCGGGCAGCACTGCAGAGAGACAGCTCTGCCCAGGAGCAGCTCCTCTGCACAACGCCGCAGGGCTGAGGGCACTGCCTGCAGGCAGCGAGGGCAGACAAGAGAAGGGAGAGAGAGATAAGGGCAGTCTGGGGCGTCTTTCCTATAGCTGAGAGCTCTCTGGGAGAGAGATCTTCACAGCCTTTCACACGGTAAGTCTCTGGCTGTGGGGTAATGCGGATGAGTTCCTGGCAGTGTCTCCTGGACCTGGCACATGCCATGGCTGATAGGAGCTGTCAGGACAGCTCTCCTGGCTTGTCTGGTGTGGAGAAGGATGTTGTGCTTCAGAGCAGGGATGCCCTGCTGCACCTTCAAAGGGACAGTGAAGGTCAGCTGCCTTCTCCCAGGGATGGCTCTGGGGTTTGAAGATAGGTGTGCAGGCAGGGGTGGGCAGGGCTGTCCTTTCCAGCAGGGTCCCTGCACCCCGGGGGCTGTGTGCCGGGGCAGCGACTCTGCCGCCTGCCAGGGTCAGCTCTCCGCCTGCCCGGGGAGCTCCCACGGCGCTGTGGGCAGAAGCTGTGGGTGGAAGGAGTGCCCCCCAGCACAGTAAGGTAGGGATGAGCAGGTCAGGGCATGGTGCTTCTGCTCTCAAGAGAGTGCAGCACGGGTCAGCTCTACCTCATGCCACTGTTCAGAGGACCTCTTGGGCAGCACACCAACTCAGCAGCACCTTCCCCTTTGCAGCCACATCAGGTTTGCTGTGAACTGGTCTTTAGTCCTCGCACACTCAGAGATGCCCCTGGGCAGCGCCCCGTCCCTGGGAGGTGTTTGCAGGCAGAGGTGGGCACACAGCAGTGGGACGGGGTTTGTGAGCACTGACGGGAGCTGAGCCGGGGACAGGAGACGGCTGCCGGCAGCAGAGACACGGGCAGGGAGTGAGAGGGAGCTGCTGCCTGAAACACTGGCGAGGGGGATGTGGGCACGTCCGTGCTGTCCCTGCAGCACAGACACCTTCCCCTGGGCAGCTCCTGCCTGGTCTCCGTTCCCAGCCGGGGCACAGCTCTGCCCTCCAGCCCATGGGGTCTCGGGCACGCATTGTCCCTGCAGCAGCCAGAGCCCAGCAAAGGACGAACCCCGGATTGCCGTCTGCTTTGCATGTCCCTCCTCCCTTGTCAGGAGCATTGTGGCACCTCACTGCCGCCCCTCCTGCCTGAGCTGCCCATGTCCTCTCCATTGGATACACTGAGTCAGTGCAGGGGGTGGGGGTTGCGGGTGGCAGATTCAGCTCCCGTTCAGATGCCGATCCTTTGGGTCCTGCTCCGCAGTCGTGTCTATGGCAGCAACGCGCCCAGGTCTCCTCCAGGCAACTTCAGAACATTAACTATTTCCCTGGGGAGTCCTGCAGGGCTGCAGGGTGCTCTCCAGAAGGGCACAGCTCTCCCGTAGTCTCTCTGTGCTCCCTCGGATCCACGTGGAGAAGACATCTCAGTGCTCAGGCCATGGAAATGCTGCTGGGCAGCTGTACGTGGGCAGCTGCAATGATCCCTCCTGGTCCCAGTTTGGGAGGAGAGAGATGAGAAAAGGCAACGAGTCTGTATATCTGCCCATTGAACCTGGATTCCTCTCCTCTCCGCAGTGTCTTGCTTCTTTTGATGGGAACACCTGAGAGGGATCCTCCTCCAGCTGCAAGCTGCCAGCACAGGGCAGCGGAGAAGAGGGCTGATGGGCAGAACAGCCCTCCTCTCTCTGCACTAAGAGACCGTCCCTTTGCCTCTCAGCACCCACAAGACTTCACCTGGAGTGCATTAGAAATGTCAGGGATTTCAGCCATCCCAAACCACTCTGAAAGGTGGCAGGTGCAACCAGAACAAGATAAAGAAAACAAAATCCCCTCTCCCTGTCTGTGCAGTTGGGCAAATTTCAGACAGCAATGCTGAAAAGCTCTTTGACATATCACGAGTATATTTAATTGGAGATCGCCCTGCGGTCCTAGTTTCCTCTTGCTACACAGCAAGGAGGACGCCTCAGGAGCCCATTACAGAGTCCCAGCTCCCAGTGGCAGCCTCAGCCAGCAAAACCCGGAGCTCAAGTGAGGGAGCTGCAGAGAGGTGCTCCTGGACAGGGAGTCTGAATGTGGGGCTGCAAAGAGACACACAATACACTTTGCTGGGAGAAGTCTGGTCTGACTCAGTACTGCCTTTTCCTCCTTAACATATACCCACAGATATCCAGAGGAAGCAAATGCCCAGCAGCAGCTCCATCACCCACTTCCTCCTCCTGGCATTCGCAGACACACAGGAGCTGCAGCTCTTGACCTTCTGGCTCTTCCTGGGCATCTACCTGGCTGCCCTCCTGGGAAACGGCCTCATCATCACCGCCATCGCCTGCGACCACCGCCTCCACACCCCCATGTACTTCTTCCTCCTCAACCTCTCTGTTTTTGACCTGGGCTCCATCTCCACCACTCTCACCAAAGCCATGGCCAATTCCCTCTGGAACACCAGGGTCATCTCCTACCAAGGATGTGCTGCACAAGTCTTTTTCTTTTTCATTTCAGCAGAGTTTTCCCTTCTCACTGTCATGTCCTACGACCGCTACGTTGCCATCTGCCACCCCCTGCACTACGGGACCCTCCTGGGCAGCAGAGCGTGTGTCCGCATGGCAGCAGCTGTCTGGGGCAGTGGGTTTCTCTATACTGTGCTGCACATGGCCAATACATTTTCACTGCCCCTCTGCCAGGGCAATGCCCTGGACCAGTTCTTCTGTGAAATCCCCCACATCCTCAAGCTCTCCTGCTCAGATGCTTACCTGAGGGAGGCTGGCCTTATTGTTGTTAGTGCCTGTTTAGCATTTGGGTGTTTTGTTTTCATTCTCTTTTCCTATGCGCAGATCTTGAGGGCAGTGCTGAGGATCCCCTCGGAGCAGGGGCGGCACAAAGCCTTTTCCACGTGCCTCCCTCATCTGGCCGTGGTCTCCCTCTTTCTCAGCACTGGAATGTTTGCTTATCTGAAGCCCCCCTCCATCTCCTCCCAGTACGTGGAACTGGTGGTGTCATTTCTGTACTCAGTGGTACCGCCAGCAGTGAATCCCCTCATCTACAGCATGAGGAACCAGGAGCTCAAGGATGGCCTATGGAAACTGGCTCAATGGACGTTGTTCCACCAACAATAAACTCTCTCCCCTTCTCTGCATGTTTTCCAGACTTTATCTTAAGCCAGGTGTATTGATTTTTCCCTTGTGATAATGCCACTTACAGACCATTTTGTAGGTTTATACTACTTCTCTGGCTTTATAATGTTGTGTCTGACCCTTGCACAGTATTGGGTTAGACAAGCACTGTCCAACGGCAGCTCTGCAATAAAAGGGCATCTCCTGGGTGCAGTGCCCGAAGCCTGGACTCCAAAGTTACTCCCTACCAAATGTTGAAAGCATTTGTCTTAAAGCGTCTGTTCTCTTTGTGTTCTTCCTGTGTTTGGGGTTAAGCACACGGTTGGGTTCTATTGTACCAAGAGTTCTGTTTTTGCAGGCTCTCTGCTTGGTGTCCAGTGGCAGAAGGTGGTGCATGAGCTCCCAATTACATCCTCAGGCTGCGTCCTGTATGACAGGACGGATGGCAATGTACAGGTCTCTCTGGAAATGAATTTGGAGGGTCGGAAGAGGATGGGGACTGGCCAGGTGTCCTGAGCTGGGAGTGAATGGAGACGCAGAAAGCAAAACACCCTCAAAGGTGAAGTGCCTCAAAAGTAAAGCACTGTGTCAGGGTACCCACAAACAAGGACTCTGCAGTTCCATGGGAGTCAGCGGAGAGCCAGCAGGAAGAGGGAAGGGAGTCTGGAGAGATCATAGCTGTTAAGGGATGTTCAAGATCATCTAGTTCAACCCCCGTGCCATGGGCAGGGACACCTCCCACTTGACCAATTTGCTCAAAGCCTCATCCAGCCTGGTCTTGAACAGTTCCAGGGATGGGGCAGCCACAACTTTCCTGTGCCTCCAGTGCCATCCACCCTTCCAGTGCCTCACCACTCTGATAGTAAATATTTCTTCTTGAGATCTAATCTAAATCTGCCTTCTTCCAGTGTGACGCCATTACCCCTCGTCCTATCACTACATGCCCCCTTAAATAGTCCCTCTCCAGCTTTCTTGTAGGCGGCCTTCACACACTGGAAAGCTGCTATAATACGGGATAGGAGATACAGGAACTGCCTGAGGAAGCCCAGGGCAGTCGTGCTGTCCTGCAGAGTTGGTTTGGTCGGGGCAGAGAAGAGGTTATATGCTGTGGGGACTGAGCATCTTCTACAATACGAATGCAGAAGAGCCTGAGAGTGAGTGGCCTCTGTTTCCTTGTGCCGTCCCTGCAAGCACAAGCCGGGGGCTGATGGGAAGGCTGAGACCTCTCTCTGCCCCCCAAGCCCTGCTGTGCCCTTCAGAGAGACTGGGGCTGTGGTCGAACGCCCAGAGCTCTGCAGCCCCCTGCGGTGGGCAGTGCTGGGGGGCCAGTCCCAACTGGGCTGCTTTGCTGGGCTGGGCTGGAAAGAGCCCGGGAGAGGAAAATGCCAGTGTGGAGCTGAGCTGTGTGAGCGTGCAGGGTAGGGACAGCCAGCGGTCCCAGTCAGGGCTGACGGTGAAGGGAGCAAGGAAGAAAAAGCTCAAAAGAGAGGGGCCTGGCCTGTGCCATGTTTCCTGGACACCCCAGAGATCCTGCCCCAGGAAAATTATCCCAGACCAGTCCACACACCGGCCATTGCCATCTCTGACCATACACCCCAACCCTGACAAGGGACCTTTCTGCACAGTCACCTCTGTCCTCCCCCTGTGGCTCAGTGATACCCAGCTCCACGGCCAGTACTAACAGAATGGAAACCAGTTTCCTACTGACGTTCTTACACACCAAGTCCTACAGGTCTGTCCACAGCTGGACTCTCAGCCAAGGCCCTTCTCAGAAACCTCCAGCAAGATCAGGTGCTCATGGCCGTGTCCCAGCTAATAGTGAAAATCTCCATTGACTGAGATCCCACCAACTGGCCTGGCTCCTTGCTCCAGTGTGTGGCCCTGAGGGAGCTCTGAGCTCTCTCGGGGTCTCCTTGTCCTGCAGGACTCGCTCCAGTCTGCCAGGTTCTTTCTTGTGCTGGGAGCCCCATGCCGGGCACAGCAGTCCTGATGCGGTCCTCTGGTGGGTTAACCGTGACCAGCAGCCAGACAACAACCAAGCTGCTCACTCGCTCCCCCTCCTCAAGATGATACGAGGGGAAAGATGATCATGGGTCAAAACAAAGACAGGGAAATCACTTACAAATTATCAGTTCATTGCCAAGTCAAGTAGACTTGGATAGTCAGAAACTATGACTAAATATTTTAGACCATTCCCCCACCCCACTTTTTTTTTTTTTTCCCCTAGGCTCAAATTACTCCTTCATTTGCATTTGCATTTCTTCTTCTCACTCCCGCCTGGAGAGGCACACGAGGGATGGGAAATGGAGGATTACAGTCAGTGCATAACACTCCATCTCTGCTACTCCTTCCTCATTATAAGTTTCCTCTCTTCATCACAGGTCCTCTCCACAGGAGACCAAGGTGTTTGTGGCCAAGGGGATCTGTTCTCATTTCTTTTTTGTCTTACTTTTGTCCTCTACACTCACAGAATGGGTGAGGTTGGAAGGCACCTCTGGAGACCGTGTAGTCCAAGCCCCAGCTGAGGCAGGGTCAGCTACAGCAGGTTGCTCAGGACCTTCTCTCGGTGGGTTTTGAATAACTCCGTTATTAGGGACTCCACCACCTCTCTGAGACACCTGTTCCAGTGTTTGGCCACCCTCAAAATTCAAAGCTCACTGGGAACTCCTGAGGGTTTGGAAGATCTCCATTGGTGGAGAGTTAACAACCTCTTTGGGCGGTTGCAGTGTTCCAGTGGTTCCAGAGTTTGACAACCTTCCGAGTCTACTCACTGGGAACTCCTGAGGTACATTTGGCTCCCTTGCCTTCATTCCCTCCCATCAGGCATTGAGACACCTTAATAAGGTCTCCCTGAGCCATTTTTTCTCCAGACTGAACAGCCCCAGATCTCTCAGCCTTCCTTCCTAGGAAAGATGCTGCAGCCCCTTAAATCAGCTTTGGGGCCCTTTGCTGGAATTCCTTTAGGAGGTCAAGAGCTTCCTTGAACTGGGGAGCCCAGCACCACACATAGCACTGCAGATGCGGCCTCACCAGTGCTCAGGAGAAGAGAAGGATCACCTCCCTCCAGCTGGAGACAACGCTTTTCCTAATGCAGCCCAGGAAGCTGTCGGCCTTTGCCGCAGCGGTGCATTGATTTTGGATGCTTGTGCAATGCCTCACACAACTGTGGCCTGGGCACTCACAGGAAATAGATACCTGATCATTTCCTTATAGTCAGTGTCAGTGTGTGTGCCTTCGGAAACCATGCAAGT
>NW_028127281.1:0-56124 GCF_965231255.1 Vanellus vanellus | reverse complement strand
CGGCGCTGTTTGGAGCAAAAAAGACAAACGTCCAGCTTTTGCTGCCAACAGCAAAGGTGCCAGCGGGGAAAAGTGATGCTGGTCCTTCCACTGCCTCCTGGAACCCCCTTCAAATGCCCCAGACAATTTGGCCCTCTCTGCTTTCCTGCGCACGCTATCCTCAAAAGCACCTTTTTTCACTTTCGGCGCTGTTTGGAGCAAAAAAGACAAACGTCCAGCTTTTGCTGCCACAGCAAAGGTGCCAGCGGGGAAAAGTGATGCTGCTTCTCACTGCCTCCTGGAACCCCTTCAAATGCCCCACACAATTTGGCCCTCTCTGCTTTCCTGAAAAGTCTATCCTCAAAAGCACCTTTTTTCACTTTCGGCGCTGTTTGGAGCAAAAAAGACAAACGTCCAGCTTTTGCTGCCACAGCAAAGGTGCCAGCGGGGAAAAGTGATGCTGCTTCTCACTGCCTCCTGGAACCCCTTCAAATGCCCCAGACAATTTGGCCCTCTCTGCTTTCCTGCGCACGCTATCCTCAAAAGCACCTTTTTTCACTTTCGGCGCTGTTTGGAGCAAAAAAGACAAACGTCCAGCTTTTGCTGCCACAGCAAAGGTGCCAGCGGGGAAAAGTGATGCTGCTTCTCACTGCCTCCTGGAACCCCTTCAAATGCCCCACACAATTTGGCCCTCTCTGCTTTCCTGAAAAGTCTATCCTCAAAAGCACCTTTTTTCACTTTCGGCGCTGTTTGGAGCAAAAAAGACAAACGTCCAGCTTTTGCTGCCACAGCAAAGGTGCCAGCGGGGAAAAGTGATGCTGCTTCTCACTGCCTCCTGGAACCCCTTCAAATGCCCCAGACAATTTGGCCCTCTCTGCTTTCCTGAAAAGTCTATCCTCAAAAGCACCTTTTTTCACTTTCGGCGCTGTTTGGAGCAAAAAAGACAAACGTCCAGCTTTTGCTGCCACAGCAAAGGTGCCAGCGGGGAAAAGTGATGCTGGTCCTCACTGCCTCCTGGAACCCCTTCAAATGCCCCAGACAATTTGGCCCTCTCTGCTTTCCTGCGCACTCTATCCTCAAAAGCACCTTTTTTCACTTTCGGCGCTGTTTGGAGCAAAAAAGACAAACGTCCAGCTTTTTGCTGCCACAGCAAAGGTGCCAGCGGGGAAAAGTGATGCTGGTCCTCACTGCCTCCTGGAACCCCTTCAAATGCCCCAGACAATTTGGCCCTCTCTGCTTTCCTGAAAAGTCTATCCTCAAAAAGCACCTTTTTTCACTTTCGGCGCTGTTTGGAGCAAAAAAAGACAAACGTCCAGCTTTTGCTGCCACAGCAAAGGTGCCAGCGGGGAAAAGTGATGCTGGTCCTCACTGCCTCCTGGAACCCCTTCAAATGCCCCACACAATTTGGCCCTCTCTGCTTTCCTGCGCACTCTATCCTCAAAAGCACCTTTTTTCACTTTCGGCGCTGTTTGGAGCAAAAAAGACAAACGTCCAGCTTTTGCTGCCACAGCAAAGGTGCCAGCGGGGAAAAGTGATGCTGCTTCTCACTGCCTCCTGGAACCCCTTCAAATGCCCCAGACAATTTGGCCCTCTCTGCTTTCCTGAAAAGTCTATCCTCAAAAGCACCTTTTTTCACTTTCGGCGCTGTTTGGAGCAAAAAAGACAAACGTCCAGCTTTTGCTGCCACAGCAAAGGTGCCAGCGGGGAAAAGTGATGCTGCTTCTCACTGCCTCCTGGAACCCCTTCAAATGCCCCACACAATTTGGCCCTCTCTGCTTTCCTGAAAAGTCTATCCTCAAAAGCACCTTTTTTCACTTTCGGCGCTGTTTGGAGCAAAAAAGACAAACGTCCAGCTTTTGCTGCCACAGCAAAGGTGCCAGCGGGGAAAAGTGATGCTGCTTCTCACTGCCTCCTGGAACCCCTTCAAATGCCCCAGACAATTTGGCCCTCTCTGCTTTCCTGAAAAGTCTATCCTCAAAAGCACCTTTTTCACTTTCGGCGCTGTTTGGAGCAAAAAAGACAAACGTCCAGCTTTTGCTGCCACAGCAAAGGTGCCAGCGGGGAAAAGTGATGCTGGTCCTCACTGCCTCCTGGAACCCCTTCAAATGCCCCAGACAATTTGGCCCTCTCTGCTTTCCTGAAAAGTCTATCCTCAAAAGCACCTTTTTTCACTTTCGGCGCTGTTTGGAGCAAAAAAGACAAACGTCCAGCTTTTGCTGCCACAGCAAAGGTGCCAGCGGGGAAAAGTGATGCTGGTCCTCACTGCCTCCTGGAACCCCTTCAAATGCCCCAGACAATTTGGCCCTCTCTGCTTTCCTGCGCACGCTATCCTCAAAAGCACCTTTTTTCACTTTCGGCGCTGTTTGGAGCAAAAAAGACAAACGTCCAGCTTTTGCTGCCACAGCAAAGGTGCCAGCGGGGAAAAGTGATGCTGCTTCTCACTGCCTCCTGGAACCCCTTCAAATGCCCCACACAATTTGGCCCTCTCTGCTTTCCTGAAAAGTCTATCCTCAAAAGCACCTTTTTTCACTTTCGGCGCTGTTTGGAGCAAAAAAGACAAACGTCCAGCTTTTGCTGCCACAGCAACAGGTGCCAGCGGGGAAAAGTGATGCTGCTTCTCACTGCCTCCTGGAACCCCTTCAAATGCCCCAGACAATTTGGCCCTCTCTGCTTTCCTGCGCACGCTATCCTCAAAAGCACCTTTTTTCACTTTCGGCGCTGTTTGGAGCAAAAAAGACAAACGTCCAGCTTTTGCTGCCACAGCAAAGGTGCCAGCGGGGAAAAGTGATGCTGCTTCTCACTGCCTCCTGGAACCCCTTCAAATGCCCCAGACAATTTGGCCCTCTCTGCTTTCCTGAAAAGTCTATCCTCAAAAGCACCTTTTTTCACTTTCGGCGCTGTTTGGAGCAAAAAAGACAAACGTCCAGCTTTTGCTGCCACAGCAAAGGTGCCAGCGGGGAAAAGTGATGCTGCTTCTCACTGCCTCCTGGAACCCCTTCAAATGCCCCAGACAATTTGGCCCTCTCTGCTTTCCTGAAAAGTCTATCCTCAAAAGCACCTTTTTTCACTTTCGGCGCTGTTTGGAGCAAAAAAGACAAACGTCCAGCTTTTGCTGCCACAGCAAAGGTGCCAGCGGGGAAAAGTGATGCTGGTCCTCACTGCCTCCTGGAACCCCTTCAAATGCCCCAGACAATTTGGCCCTCTCTGCTTTCCTGAAAAGTCTATCCTCAAAAGCACCTTTTTTCACTTTCGGCGCTGTTTGGAGCAAAAAAGACAAACGTCCAGCTTTTGCTGCCACAGCAAAGGTGCCAGCGGGGAAAAGTGATGCTGGTCCTCACTGCCTCCTGGAACCCCTTCAAATGCCCCAGACAATTTGGCCCTCTCTGCTTTCCTGAAAAGTCTATCCTCAAAAGCACCTTTTTTCACTTTCGGCGCTGTTTGGAGCAAAAAAGACAAACGTCCAGCTTTTGCTGCCACAGCAAAGGTGCCAGCGGGGAAAAGTGATGCTGGTCCTCACTGCCTCCTGGAACCCCTTCAAATGCCCCAGACAATTTGGCCCTCTCTGCTTTCCTGCGCACTCTATCCTCAAAAGCACCTTTTTTCACTTTCGGCGCTGTTTGGAGCAAAAAAGACAAACGTCCAGCTTTTGCTGCCACAGCAAAGGTGCCAGCGGGGAAAAGTGATGCTGCTTCTCACTGCCTCCTGGAACCCCTTCAAATGCCCCAGACAATTTGGTCCTCTCTCCTTTCCTGCGCACTCTATCCTCAAAAGCACCTTTTTTCACTTTCGGCGCTGTTTGGAGCAAAAAAGACAAACGTCCAGCTTTTGCTGCCACAGCAAAGGTGCCAGCGGGGAAAAGTGATGCTGCTTCTCACTGCCTCCTGGAACCCCTTCAAATGCCCCAGACAATTTGGCCCTCTCTGCTTTCCTGAAAAGTCTATCCTCAAAAGCACCTTTTTTCACTTTCGGCGCTGTTTGGAGCAAAAAAGACAAACGTCCAGCTTTTGCTGCCACAGCAAAGGTGCCAGCGGGGAAAAGTGATGCTGGTCCTCACTGCCTCCTGGAACCCCTTCAAATGCCCCAGACAATTTGGCCCTCTCTGCTTTCCTGAAAAGTCTATCCTCAAAGCACCTTTTTTCACTTTCGGCGCTGTTTGGAGCAAAAAAGACAAACGTCCAGCTTTTGCTGCCACAGCAAAGGTGCCAGCGGGGAAAAGTGATGCTGCTTCTCACTGCCTCCTGGAACCCCTTCAAATGCCCCAGACAATTTGGCCCTCTCTGCTTTCCTGAAAAGTCTATCCTCAAAGCACCTTTTTTCACTTTCGGCGCTGTTTGCAGCAAAAAAGACAAACGTCCAGCTTTTGCTGCCACAGCAAAGGTGCCAGCGGGGAAAAGTGATGCTGCTTCTCACTGCCTCCTGGAAACCCCTTCAAATGCCCCAGACAATTTGGCCCTCTCTGCTTTCCTGAAAAGTCTATCCTCAAAAGCACCTTTTTTCACTTTCGGCGCTGTTTGCAGCAAAAAAGACAAACGTCCAGCTTTTGCTGCCACAGCAAAGGTGCCAGCGGGGAAAAGTGATGCTGCTTCTCACTGCCTCCTGGAACCCCTTCAAATGCCCCAGACAATTTGGCCCTCTCTGCTTTCCTGAAAAGTCTATCCTCAAAAGCACCTTTTTTCACTTTCGGCGCTGTTTGGAGCAAAAAAGACAAACGTCCAGCTTTTGCTGCCACAGCAAAGGTGCCAGCGGGGAAAAGTGATGCTGGTCCTCACTGCCTCCTGGAACCCCTTCAAATGCCCCAGACAATTTGGCCCTCTCTGCTTTCCTGCGCACGCTATCCTCAAAAGCACCTTTTTTCACTTTCGGCGCTGTTTGGAGCAAAAAAGACAAACGTCCAGCTTTTGCTGCCACAGCAAAGGTGCCAGCGGGGAAAAGTGATGCTGCTTCTCACTGCCTCCTGGAACCCCTTCAAATGCCCCACACAATTTGGCCCTCTCTGCTTTCCTGAAAAGTCTATCCTCAAAAGCACCTTTTTTCACTTTCGGCGCTGTTTGGAGCAAAAAAGACAAACGTCCAGCTTTTGCTGCCACAGCAAAGGTGCCAGCGGGGAAAAGTGATGCTGCTTCTCACTGCCTCCTGGAACCCCTTCAAATGCCCCAGACAATTTGGCCCTCTCTGCTTCCTGAAAAGTCTATCCTCAAAAGCACCTTTTTTCACTTTCGGCGCTGTTTGGAGCAAAAAAGACAAACGTCCAGCTTTTGCTGCCACAGCAAAGGTGCCAGCGGGGAAAAGTGATGCTGCTTCTCACTGCCTCCTGGAACCCCTTCAAATGCCCCAGACAATTTGGCCCTCTCTGCTTTCCTGAAAAGTCTATCCTCAAAGCACCTTTTTTCACTTTCGGCGCTGTTTGGAGCAAAAAAGACAAACGTCCAGCTTTTGCTGCCACAGCAAAGGTGCCAGCGGGGAAAAGTGATGCTGCTTCTCACTGCCTCCTGGAACCCCTTCAAATGCCCCAGACAATTTGGCCCTCTCTGCTTTTGAAAAGTCTATCCTCAAAAAGCACCTTTTTTCACTTTCGGCGCTGTTTGGAGCAAAAAAGGACAAACGTCCAGCTTTTGCTGCCACAGCAAAGGTGCCAGCGGGGAAAAGTGATGCTGGTCCTCACTGCCTCCTGGAACCCCTTCAAATGCCCAGACAATTTGGCCCTCTCTGCTTTCCTGCGCACTCTATCCTCAAAAGCACCTTTTTTCACTTTCGGCGCTGTTTGGAGCAAAAAAGACAAACGTCCAGCTTTTGCTGCCACAGCAAAGGTGCCAGCGGGGGAAAAGTGATGCTGCTTCTCACTGCCTCCTGGAACCCCTTCAAATGCCCCAGACAATTTGGCCCTCTCTGCTTTCCTGCGCACGCTATCCTCAAAAGCACCTTTTTTCACTTTCGGCGCTGTTTGTAGCAAAAAAGACAAACGTCCAGCTTTTGCTGCCACAGCAAAGGTGCCAGCGGGGAAAAGTGATGCTGCTTCTCACTGCCTCCTGGAACCCCTTCAAATGCCCCAGACAATTTGGCCCTCTCTGCTTTCCTGAGGTCTATCCTCAAAAGCACCTTTTTTCACTTTCGGCGCTGTTTGGAGCAAAAAAGACAAACGTCCAGCTTTTGCTGCCACAGCAAAGGTGCCAGCGGGGAAAAGTGATGCTGCTTCTCTTCTCACTGCCTCCTGGAACCCCTTCAAATGCCCCAGACAATTTGGCCCTCTCTGCTTTCCTGCGCACGCTATCCTCAAAAGCACCTTTTTTCACTTTCGGCGCTGTTTGCAGCAAAAAAGACAAACGTCCAGCTTTTGCTGCCACAGCAAAGGTGCCAGCGGGGAAAAGTGATGCTGCTTCTCACTGCCTCCTGGAACCCCTTCAAATGCCCCAGACAATTTGGCCCTCTCTGCTTTCCTGAAAGTCTATCCTCAAAAGCACCTTTTTTCACTTTCGGCGCTGTTTGCAGCAAAAAAGACAAACGTCCAGCTTTTGCTGCCACAGCAAAGGTGCCAGCGGGGAAAAGTGATGCTGCTTCTCACTGCCTCCTGGAACCCCTTCAAATGCCCCAGACAATTTGGCCCTCTCTGCTTTCCTGAAAAGTCTATCCTCAAAAGCACCTTTTTTCACTTTCGGCGCTGTTTGGAGCAAAAAAGACAAACGTCCAGCTTTTGCTGCCACAGCAAAGGTGCCAGCGGGGAAAAGTGATGCTGGTCCTCACTGCCTCCTGGAACCCCTTCAAATGCCCCAGACAATTTGGCCTCTCTGCTTTCCTGAAAAGTCTATCCTCAAAAGCACCTTTTTTCACTTTCGGCGCTGTTTGGAGCAAAAAAGACAAACGTCCAGCTTTTGCTGCCACAGCAAAGGTGCCAGCGGGGAAAAGTGATGCTGCTTCTCACTGCCTCCTGGAACCCCTTCAAATGCCCCACACAATTTGGCCCTCTCTGCTTTCCTGAAAAGTCTATCCTCAAAAGCACCTTTTTTCACTTTCGGCGCTGTTTGGAGCAAAAAAGACAAACGTCCAGCTTTTGCTGCCACAGCAAAGGTGCCAGCGGGGAAAAGTGATGCTGCTTCTCACTGCCTCCTGGAACCCCTTCAAATGCCCCAGACAATTTGGCCCTCTCTGCTTTCCTGAAAAGTCTATCCTCAAAAGCACCTTTTTCACTTTCGGCGCTGTTTGGAGCAAAAAAGACAAACGTCCAGCTTTTGCTGCCACAGCAAAGGTGCCAGCGGGGAAAAGTGATGCTGCTTCTCACTGCCTCCTGGAACCCCTTCAAATGCCCCAGACAATTTGGCCCTCTCTGCTTTCCTGAAAAGTCTATCCTAAAAAGCACCTTTTTTCACTTTCGGCGCTGTTTGGAGCAAAAAAGACAAACGTCCAGCTTTTGCTGCCACAGCAAAGGTGCCAGCGGGGAAAAGTGATGCTGCTTCTCACTGCCTCCTGGAACCCCTTCAAATGCCCCAGACAATTTGGCCCTCTCTGCTTTCCTGAAAAGTCTATCCTCAAAAGCACCTTTTTTCACTTTCGGCGCTGTTTGGAGCAAAAAAGACAAACGTCCAGCTTTTGCTGCCACAGCAAAGGTGCCAGCGGGGAAAAGTGATGCTGGTCCTCACTGCCTCCTGGAACCCCTTCAAATGCCCCAGACAATTTGGCCCTCTCTGCTTTCCTGCGCACTCTATCCTCAAAAGCACCTTTTTTCACTTTCGGCGCTGTTTGGAGCAAAAAAGACAAACGTCCAGCTTTTGCTGCCACAGCAAAGGTGCCAGCGGGGAAAAGTGATGCTGCTTCTCACTGCCTCCTGGAACCCCTTCAAATGCCCCAGACAATTTGGCCCTCTCTGCTTTCCTGCGCACGCTATCCTCAAAAGCACCTTTTTTCACTTTCGGCGCTGTTTGTAGCAAAAAAGACAAACGTCCAGCTTTTGCTGCCACAGCAAAGGTGCCAGCGGGGAAAAGTGATGCTGCTTCTCACTGCCTCCTGGAACCCCTTCAAATGCCCCAGACAATTTGGCCCTCTCTGCTTTCCTGAAAAGTCTATCCTCAAAAGCACCTTTTTTCACTTTCGGCGCTGTTTGGAGCAAAAAAGACAAACGTCCAGCTTTTGCTGCCACAGCAAAGGTGCCAGCGGGGAAAAGTGATGCTGCTTCTCACTGCCTCCTGGAACCCCTTCAAATGCCCCAGACAATTTGGCCCTCTCTGCTTTCCTGCGCACGCTATCCTCAAAAGCACCTTTTTTCACTTTCGGCGCTGTTTGGAGCAAAAAAGACAAACGTCCAGCTTTTGCTGCCACAGCAAAGGTGCCAGCGGGGAAAAGTGATGCTGCTTCTCACTGCCTCCTGGAACCCCTTCAAATGCCCCACACAATTTGGCCCTCTCTGCTTTCCTGAAAAGTCTATCCTCAAAAGCACCTTTTTTCACTTTCGGCGCTGTTTGGAGCAAAAAAGACAAACGTCCAGCTTTTGCTGCCACAGCAAAGGTGCCAGCGGGGAAAAGTGATGCAGCTTCTCACTGCCTCCTGGAACCCCTTCAAATGCCCCACACAATTTGGCCCTCTCTGCTTTCCTGAAAAGTCTATCCTCAAAAGCACCTTTTTTCACTTTCGGCGCTGTTTGGAGCAAAAAAGACAAACGTCCAGCTTTTGCTGCCACAGCAAAGGTGCCAGCGGGGAAAAGTGATGCTGGTCCTCACTGCCTCCTGGAACCCCTTCAAATGCCCCAGACAATTTGGCCCTCTCTGCTTTCCTGAAAAGTCTATCCTCAAAAGCACCTTTTTTCACTTTCGGCGCTGTCTGGAGCAAAAAAGACAAACGTCCAGCTTTTGCTGCCACAGCAAAGGTGCCAGCGGGGAAAAGTGATGCTGCTTCTCACTGCCTCCTGGAACCCCTTCAAATGCCCCCAGACAATTTGGCCCTCTCTGCTTTCCTGAAAAGTCTATCCTCAAAAGCACCTTTTTTCACTTTCGGCGCTGTTTGGAGCAAAAAAGACAAACGTCCAGCTTTTGCTGCCACAGCAAAGGTGCCAGCGGGGAAAAGTGATGCTGCTTCTCACTGCCTCCTGGAACCCCTTCAAATGCCCCAGACAATTTGGCCCTCTCTGCTTTCCTGAGGACTCTATCCTCAAAAGCACCTTTTTCACTTTCGGCGCCTCCGGAGCAAAAAAGACAAACGTCCAGCTTTTGCTGCCACAGCAAAGGTGCCAGCGGGGAAAAGTGATGCTGCTTCTCACTGCCTCCTGGAACCCCTTCAAATGCCCCACACAATTTGGCCCTCTCTGCTTTCCTGAAAAGTCTATCCTCAAAAGCACCTTTTTTCACTTTCGGCGCTGTTTGGAGCAAAAAAGACAAACGTCCAGCTTTTGCTGCCACAGCAAAGGTGCCAGCGGGGAAAAGTGATGCTGCTTCTCACTGCCTCCTGGAACCCCTTCAAATGCCCCAGACAATTTGGCCCTCTCTGCTTTCCTGAAAAGTCTATCCTCAAAAGCACCTTTTTCACTTTCGGCGCTGTTTGGAGCAAAAAAGACAAACGTCCAGCTTTTGCTGCCACAGCAAAGGTGCCAGCGGGGAAAAGTGATGCTGGTCCTCACTGCCTCCTGGAACCCCTTCAAATGCCCCAGACAATTTGGCCCTCTCTGCTTTCCTGCGCACGCTATCCTCAAAAGCACCTTTTTTCACTTTCGGCGCTGTTTGGAGCAAAAAAGACAAACGTCCAGCTTTTGCTGCCACAGCAAAGGTGCCAGCGGGGAAAAGTGATGCTGCTTCTCACTGCCTCCTGGAACCCCTTCAAATGCCCCAGACAATTTGGCCCTCTCTGCTTTCCTGAAAAGTCTATCCTCAAAAGCACCTTTTTTCACTTTCGGCGCTGTTTGGAGCAAAAAAGACAAACGTCCAGCTTTTGCTGCCACAGCAAAGGTGCCAGCGGGGAAAAGTGATGCTGCTTCTCACTGCCTCCTGGAACCCCTTCAAATGCCCCAGACAATTTGGCCCTCTCTGCTTTCCTGCGCACGCTATCCTCAAAAGCACCTTTTTTCACTTTCGGCGCTGTTTGGAGCAAAAAAGACAAACGTCCAGCTTTTGCTGCCACAGCAAAGGTGCCAGCGGGGAAAAGTGATGCTGCTTCTCACTGCCTCCTGGAACCCCTTCAAATGCCCCAGACAATTTGGCCCTCTCTGCTTTCCTGCGCACTCTATCCTCAAAAGCACCTTTTTTCACTTTCGGCGCTGTTTGGAGCAAAAAAGACAAACGTCCAGCTTTTGCTGCCACAGCAAAGGTGCCAGCGGGGAAAAGTGATGCTGCTTCTCACTGCCTCCTGGAACCCCTTCAAATGCCCCAGACAATTTGGCCCTCTCTGCTTTCCTGCGCACGCTATCCTCAAAAGCACCTTTTTTCACTTTCGGCGCTGTTTGGAGCAAAAAAGACAAACGTCCAGCTTTTGCTGCCACAGCAAAGGTGCCAGCGGGGAAAAGTGATGCTGCTTCTCACTGCCTCCTGGAACCCCTTCAAATGCCCCACACAATTTGGCCCTCTCTGCTTTCCTGCGCACTCTATCCTCAAAAGCACCTTTTTTCACTTTCGGCGCTGTTTGGAGCAAAAAAGACAAACGTCCAGCTTTTGCTGCCACAGCAAAGGTGCCAGCGGGGAAAAGTGATGCAGCTTCTCACTGCCTCCTGGAACCCCTTCAAATGCCCCACACAATTTGGCCCTCTCTGCTTTCCTGAAAAGTCTATCCTCAAAAGCACCTTTTTTCACTTTCGGCGCTGTTTGGAGCAAAAAAGACAAACGTCCAGCTTTTGCTGCCACAGCAAAGGTGCCAGCGGGGAAAAGTGATGCTGGTCCTCACTGCCTCCTGGAACCCCTTCAAATGCCCCAGACAATTTGGCCCTCTCTGCTTTCCTGAAAAGTCTATCCTCAAAAGCACCTTTTTTCACTTTCGGCGCTGTCTGGAGCAAAAAAGACAAACGTCCAGCTTTTGCTGCCACAGCAAAGGTGCCAGCGGGGAAAAGTGATGCTGCTTCTCACTGCCTCCTGGAACCCCTTCAAATGCCCCAGACAATTTGGCCCTCTCTGCTTTCCTGAAAAGTCTATCCTCAAAAGCACCTTTTTTCACTTTCGGCGCTGTTTGGAGCAAAAAAGACAAACGTCCAGCTTTTGCTGCCACAGCAAAGGTGCCAGCGGGGAAAAGTGATGCTGCTTCTCACTGCCTCCTGGAACCCCTTCAAATGCCCCAGACAATTTGGCCCTCTCTGCTTTCCTGAGGACTCTATCCTCAAAAGCACCTTTTTTCACTTTCGGCGCCCTCCGGAGCAAAAAAGACAAACGTCCAGCTTTTGCTGCCACAGCAAAGGTGCCAGCGGGGAAAAGTGATGCTGCTTCTCACTGCCTCCTGGAACCCCTTCAAATGCCCCACACAATTTGGCCCTCTCTGCTTTCCTGAAAAGTCTATCCTCAAAAGCACCTTTTTTCACTTTCGGCGCTGTTTGGAGCAAAAAAGACAAACGTCCAGCTTTTGCTGCCACAGCAAAGGTGCCAGCGGGGAAAAGTGATGCTGCTTCTCACTGCCTCCTGGAACCCCTTCAAATGCCCCAGACAATTTGGCCCTCTCTGCTTTCCTGAAAAGTCTATCCTCAAAAGCACCTTTTTCACTTTCGGCGCTGTTTGGAGCAAAAAAGACAAACGTCCAGCTTTTGCTGCCACAGCAAAGGTGCCAGCGGGGAAAAGTGATGCTGGTCCTCACTGCCTCCTGGAACCCCTTCAAATGCCCCAGACAATTTGGCCCTCTCTGCTTTCCTGAAAAGTCTATCCTCAAAAGCACCTTTTTTCACTTTCGGCGCTGTTTGGAGCAAAAAAGACAAACGTCCAGCTTTTGCTGCCACAGCAAAGGTGCCAGCGGGGAAAAGTGATGCTGGTCCTCACTGCCTCCTGGAACCCCTTCAAATGCCCCAGACAATTTGGCCCTCTCTGCTTTCCTGCGCACGCTATCCTCAAAAGCACCTTTTTTCACTTTCGGCGCTGTTTGGAGCAAAAAAGACAAACGTCCAGCTTTTGCTGCCACAGCAAAGGTGCCAGCGGGGAAAAGTGATGCTGCTTCTCACTGCCTCCTGGAACCCCTTCAAATGCCCCACACAATTTGGCCCTCTCTGCTTTCCTGAAAAGTCTATCCTCAAAAGCACCTTTTTTCACTTTCGGCGCTGTTTGGAGCAAAAAAGACAAACGTCCAGCTTTTGCTGCCACAGCAAAGGTGCCAGCGGGGAAAAGTGATGCTGCTTCTCACTGCCTCCTGGAACCCCTTCAAATGCCCCAGACAATTTGGTCCTCTCTGCTTTCCTGCGCACGCTATCCTCAAAAGCACCTTTTTTCACTTTCGGCGCTGTTTGGAGCAAAAAAGACAAACGTCCAGCTTTTGCTGCCACAGCAAAGGTGCCAGCGGGGAAAAGTGATGCTGCTTCTCACTGCCTCCTGGAACCCCTTCAAATGCCCCAGACAATTTGGCCCTCTCTGCTTTCCTGAAAAGTCTATCCTCAAAAGCACCTTTTTTCACTTTCGGCGCTGTTTGGAGCAAAAAAGACAAACGTCCAGCTTTTGCTGCCACAGCAAAGGTGCCAGCGGGGAAAAGTGATGCTGCTTCTCACTGCCTCCTGGAACCCCTTCAAATGCCCCAGACAATTTGGCCCTCTCTGCTTTCCTGAAAAAGTCTATCCTCAAAAGCACCTTTTTTCACTTTCGGCGCTGTTTGGAGCAAAAAAGACAAACGTCCAGCTTTTGCTGCCACAGCAAAGGTGCCAGCGGGGAAAAGTGATGCTGGTCCTCACTGCCTCCTGGAACCCCTTCAAATGCCCCAGACAATTTGGCCCTCTCTGCTTTCCTGAAAAGTCTATCCTCAAAAGCACCTTTTTTCACTTTCGGCGCTGTTTGGAGCAAAAAAGACAAACGTCCAGCTTTTGCTGCCACAGCAAAGGTGCCAGCGGGGAAAAGTGATGCTGGTCCTCACTGCCTCCTGGAACCCCTTCAAATGCCCCAGACAATTTGGCCCTCTCTGCTTTCCTGAAAAGTCTATCCTCAAAAGCACCTTTTTTCACTTTCGGCGCTGTTTGGAGCAAAAAAGACAAACGTCCAGCTTTTGCTGCCACAGCAAAGGTGCCAGCGGGGAAAAGTGATGCTGGTCCTCACTGCCTCCTGGAACCCCTTCAAATGCCCCAGACAATTTGGCCCTCTCTGCTTTCCTGCGCACTCTATCCTCAAAAGCACCTTTTTTCACTTTCGGCGCTGTTTGGAGCAAAAAAGACAAACGTCCAGCTTTTGCTGCCACAGCAAAGGTGCCAGCGGGGAAAAGTGATGCTGCTTCTCACTGCCTCCTGGAACCCCTTCAAATGCCCCAGACAATTTGGTCCTCTCTCCTTTCCTGCGCACTCTATCCTCAAAAGCACCTTTTTTCACTTTCGGCGCTGTTTGGAGCAAAAAAGACAAACGTCCAGCTTTTGCTGCCACAGCAAAGGTGCCAGCGGGGAAAAGTGATGCTGCTTCTCACTGCCTCCTGGAACCCCTTCAAATGCCCCAGACAATTTGGCCCTCTCTGCTTTCCTGAAAAGTCTATCCTCAAAAGCACCTTTTTTCACTTTCGGCGCTGTTTGGAGCAAAAAAGACAAACGTCCAGCTTTTGCTGCCACAGCAAAGGTGCCAGCGGGGAAAAGTGATGCTGGTCCTCACTGCCTCCTGGAACCCCTTCAAATGCCCCAGACAATTTGGCCCTCTCTGCTTTCCTGAAAAGTCTATCCTCAAAAGCACCTTTTTTCACTTTCGGCGCTGTTTGGAGCAAAAAAGACAAACGTCCAGCTTTTGCTGCCACAGCAAAGGTGCCAGCGGGGAAAAGTGATGCTGCTTCTCACTGCCTCCTGGAACCCCTTCAAATGCCCCAGACAATTTGGCCCTCTCTGCTTTCCTGAAAAGTCTATCCTCAAAAGCACCTTTTTTCACTTTCGGCGCTGTTTGCAGCAAAAAAGACAAACGTCCAGCTTTTGCTGCCACAGCAAAGGTGCCAGCGGGGAAAAGTGATGCTGCTTCTCACTGCCTCCTGGAACCCCTTCAAATGCCCCAGACAATTTGGCCCTCTCTGCTTTCCTGAAAAGTCTATCCTCAAAAGCACCTTTTTTCACTTTCGGCGCTGTTTGCAGCAAAAAAGACAAACGTCCAGCTTTTGCTGCCACAGCAAAGGTGCCAGCGGGGAAAAGTGATGCTGCTTCTCACTGCCTCCTGGAACCCCTTCAAATGCCCCAGACAATTTGGCCCTCTCTGCTTTCCTGAAAAGTCTATCCTCAAAAGCACCTTTTTTCACTTTCGGCGCTGTTTGGAGCAAAAAAGACAAACGTCCAGCTTTTGCTGCCACAGCAAAGGTGCCAGCGGGGAAAAGTGATGCTGGTCCTCACTGCCTCCTGGAACCCCTTCAAATGCCCCAGACAATTTGGCCCTCTCTGCTTTCCTGCGCACGCTATCCTCAAAAGCACCTTTTTTCACTTTCGGCGCTGTTTGGAGCAAAAAAGACAAACGTCCAGCTTTTGCTGCCACAGCAAAGGTGCCAGCGGGGAAAAGTGATGCTGCTTCTCACTGCCTCCTGGAACCCCTTCAAATGCCCCACACAATTTGGCCCTCTCTGCTTTCCTGAAAAGTCTATCCTCAAAAGCACCTTTTTTCACTTTCGGCGCTGTTTGGAGCAAAAAAGACAAACGTCCAGCTTTTGCTGCCACAGCAAAGGTGCCAGCGGGGAAAAGTGATGCTGCTTCTCACTGCCTCCTGGAACCCCTTCAAATGCCCCAGACAATTTGGCCCTCTCTGCTTTCCTGAAAAGTCTATCCTCAAAAGCACCTTTTTTCACTTTCGGCGCTGTTTGGAGCAAAAAAGACAAACGTCCAGCTTTTGCTGCCACAGCAAAGGTGCCAGCGGGGAAAAGTGATGCTGCTTCTCACTGCCTCCTGGAACCCCTTCAAATGCCCCAGACAATTTGGCCCTCTCTGCTTTCCTGAAAAGTCTATCCTCAAAAGCACCTTTTTTCACTTTCGGCGCTGTTTGGAGCAAAAAAGACAAACGTCCAGCTTTTGCTGCCACAGCAAAGGTGCCAGCGGGGAAAAGTGATGCTGCTTCTCACTGCCTCCTGGAACCCCTTCAAATGCCCCAGACAATTTGGCCCTCTCTGCTTTCCTGAAAAGTCTATCCTCAAAAGCACCTTTTTTCACTTTCGGCGCTGTTTGGAGCAAAAAAGACAAACGTCCAGCTTTTGCTGCCACAGCAAAGGTGCCAGCGGGGAAAAGTGATGCTGGTCCTCACTGCCTCCTGGAACCCCTTCAAATGCCCCAGACAATTTGGCCCTCTCTGCTTTCCTGCGCACTCTATCCTCAAAAGCACCTTTTTTCACTTTCGGCGCTGTTTGGAGCAAAAAAGACAAACGTCCAGCCTTTTGCTGCCACAGCAAAGGTGCCAGCGGGGAAAAGTGATGCTGCTTCTCACTGCCTCCTGGAACCCCTTCAAATGCCCCAGACAATTTGGCCCTCTCTGCTTTCCTGCGCACGCTATCCTCAAAAGCACCTTTTTTCACTTTCGGCGCTGTTTGTAGCAAAAAAGACAAACGTCCAGCTTTTGCTGCCACAGCAAAGGTGCCAGCGGGGAAAAGTGATGCTGCTTCTCACTGCCTCCTGGAACCCCTTCAAATGCCCCAGACAATTTGGCCCTCTCTGCTTTCCTGAAAAGTCTATCCTCAAAAGCACCTTTTTTCACTTTCGGCGCTGTTTGGAGCAAAAAAGACAAACGTCCAGCTTTTGCTGCCACAGCAAAGGTGCCAGCGGGGAAAAGTGATGCTGCTTCTCACTGCCTCCTGGAACCCCTTCAAATGCCCCAGACAATTTGGCCCTCTCTGCTTTCCTGCGCACGCTATCCTCAAAAGCACCTTTTTTCACTTTCGGCGCTGTTTGGAGCAAAAAAGACAAACGTCCAGCTTTTGCTGCCACAGCAAAGGTGCCAGCGGGGAAAAGTGATGCTGCTTCTCACTGCCTCCTGGAACCCCTTCAAATGCCCCACACAATTTGGCCCTCTCTGCTTTCCTGCGCACTCTATCCTCAAAAGCACCTTTTTTCACTTTCGGCGCTGTTTGGAGCAAAAAAGACAAACGTCCAGCTTTTGCTGCCACAGCAAAGGTGCCAGCGGGGAAAAGTGATGCAGCTTCTCACTGCCTCCTGGAACCCCTTCAAATGCCCCACACAATTTGGCCCTCTCTGCTTTCCTGAAAAGTCTATCCTCAAAAGCACCTTTTTTCACTTTCGGCGCTGTTTGGAGCAAAAAAGACAAACGTCCAGCTTTTGCTGCCACAGCAAAGGTGCCAGCGGGGAAAAGTGATGCTGGTCCTCACTGCCTCCTGGAACCCCTTCAAATGCCCCAGACAATTTGGCCCTCTCTGCTTTCCTGAAAAGTCTATCCTCAAAAGCACCTTTTTTCACTTTCGGCGCTGTCTGGAGCAAAAAAGACAAACGTCCAGCTTTTGCTGCCACAGCAAAGGTGCCAGCGGGGAAAAGTGATGCTGCTTCTCACTGCCTCCTGGAACCCCTTCAAATGCCCCAGACAATTTGGCCCTCTCTGCTTTCCTGAAAAGTCTATCCTCAAAAGCACCTTTTTTCACTTTCGGCGCTGTTTGGAGCAAAAAAGACAAACGTCCAGCTTTTGCTGCCACAGCAAAGGTGCCAGCGGGGAAAAGTGATGCTGCTTCTCACTGCCTCCTGGAACCCCTTCAAATGCCCCAGACAATTTGGCCCTCTCTGCTTTCCTGAGGACTCTATCCTCAAAAGCACCTTTTTTCACTTTCGGCGCCCTCCGGAGCAAAAAAGACAAACGTCCAGCTTTTGCTGCCACAGCAAAGGTGCCAGCGGGGAAAAGTGATGCTGCTTCTCACTGCCTCCTGGAACCCCTTCAAATGCCCCAGACAATTTGGCCCTCTCTGCTTTCCTGAGGACTCTATCCTCAAAAGCACCTTTTTTCACTTTCGGCGCTGTTTGGAGCAAAAAAGACAAACGTCCAGCTTTTGCTGCCACAGCAAAGGTGCCAGCGGGGAAAAGTGATGCTGGTCCTCACTGCCTCCTGGAACCCCTTCAAATGCCCCAGACAATTTGGCCCTCTCTGCTTTCCTGAAAAGTCTATCCTCAAAAGCACCTTTTTTCACTTTCGGCGCTGTCTGGAGCAAAAAAGACAAACGTCCAGCTTTTGCTGCCACAGCAAAGGTGCCAGCGGGAAAAGTGATGCTGCTTCTCACTGCCTCCTGGAACCCCTTCAAATGCCCCAGACAATTTGGCCCTCTCTGCTTTCCTGAAAAGTCTATCCTCAAAAGCACCTTTTTTCACTTTCGGCGCTGTTTGGAGCAAAAAAGACAAACGTCCAGCTTTTGCTGCCACAGCAAAGGTGCCAGCGGGGAAAAGTGATGCTGCTTCTCACTGCCTCCTGGAACCCCTTCAAATGCCCCAGACAATTTGGCCCTCTCTGCTTTCCTGAGGACTCTATCCTCAAAAGCACCTTTTTTCACTTTCGGCGCTGTTTGGAGCAAAAAAGACAAACGTCCAGCTTTTGCTGCCACAGCAAAGGTGCCAGCGGGGAAAAGTGATGCTGCTTCTCACTGCCTCCTGGAACCCCTTCAAATGCCCCAGACAATTTGGCCCTCTCTGCTTTCCTGAGGACTCTATCCTCAAAAGCACCTTTTTTCACTTTCGGCGCTGTTTGGAGCAAAAAAGACAAACGTCCAGCTTTTGCTGCCACAGCAAAGGTGCCAGCGGGGAAAAGTGATGCTGGTCCTCACTGCCTCCTGGAACCCCTTCAAATGCCCCAGACAATTTGGTCCTCTCTGCTTTCCTGCGCACTCTATCCTCAAAAGCACCTTTTTTCACTTTCGGCGCTGTTTGGAGCAAAAAAGACAAACGTCCAGCTTTTGCTGCCACAGCAAAGGTGCCAGCGGGGAAAAGTGATGCTGCTTCTCACTGCCTCCTGGAACCCCTTCAAATGCCCCAGACAATTTGGCCCTCTCTGCTTTCCTGAAAAGTCTATCCTCAAAAGCACCTTTTTTCACTTTCGGCGCTGTTTGGAGCAAAAAAGACAAACGTCCAGCTTTTGCTGCCACAGCAAAGGTGCCAGCGGGGAAAAGTGATGCTGGTCCTCACTGCCTCCTGGAGCCCCTTCAAATGCCCCAGACAATTTGGCCCTCTCTGCTTTCCTGAAAAGTCTATCCTCAAAAGCACCTTTTTTCACTTTCGGCGCTGTTTGGAGCAAAAAAGACAAACGTCCAGCTTTTGCTGCCACAGCAAAGGTGCCAGCGGGGAAAAGTGATGCTGCTTCTCACTGCCTCCTGGAACCCCTTCAAATGCCCCAGACAATTTGGCCCTCTCTGCTTTCCTGAAAAGTCTATCCTCAAAAGCACCTTTTTTCACTTTCGGCGCTGTTTGGAGCAAAAAAGACAAACGTCCAGCTTTTGCTGCCACAGCAAAGGTGCCAGCGGGGAAAAAGTGATGCTGGTCCTCACTGCCTCCTGGAACCCCTTCAAATGCCCCAGACAATTTGGTCCTCTCTGCTTTCCTGCGCACTCTATCCTCAAAAGCACCTTTTTTCACTTTCGGCGCTGTTTGGAGCAAAAAAGACAAACGTCCAGCTTTTGCTGCCACAGCAAAGGTGCCAGCGGGGAAAAGTGATGCTGCTTCTCACTGCCTCCTGGAACCCCTTCAAATGCCCCAGACAATTTGGCCCTCTCTGCTTTCCTGCGCACGCTATCCTCAAAAGCACCTTTTTTTCACTTTCGGCGCCCTCCGGAGCAAAAAAGACAAACGTCCAGCTTTTGCTGCCACAGCAAAGGTGCCAGCGGGGAAAAGTGATGCTGCTTCTCACTGCCTCCTGGAACCCCTTCAAATGCCCCAGACAATTTGGCCCTCTCTGCTTTCCTGAGGACTCTATCCTCAAAAGCACCTTTTTTCACTTTCGGCGCTGTTTGGAGCAAAAAAGACAAACGTCCAGCTTTTGCTGCCACAGCAAAGGTGCCAGCGGGGAAAAGTGATGCTGGTCCTCACTGCCTCCTGGAACCCCTTCAAATGCCCCAGACAATTTGGCCCTCTCTGCTTTCCTGAAAAGGTCTATCCTCAAAAGCACCTTTTTTCACTTTCGGCGCTGTCTGGAGCAAAAAAGACAAACGTCCAGCTTTTGCTGCCACAGCAAAGGTGCCAGCGGGGAAAAGTGATGCTGCTTCTCACTGCCTCCTGGAACCCCTTCAAATGCCCCAGACAATTTGGCCCTCTCTGCTTTCCTGAAAAGTCTATCCTCAAAAGCACCTTTTTTCACTTTCGGCGCTGTTTGGAGCAAAAAAGACAAACGTCCAGCTTTTGCTGCCACAGCAAAGGTGCCAGCGGGGAAAAGTGATGCTGCTTCTCACTGCCTCCTGGAACCCCTTCAAATGCCCCAGACAATTTGGCCCTCTCTGCTTTCCTGAGGACTCTATCCTCAAAAGCACCTTTTTTCACTTTCGGCGCCCTCCGGAGCAAAAAAGACAAACGTCCAGCTTTTGCTGCCACAGCAAAGGTGCCAGCGGGGAAAAGTGATGCTGCTTCTCACTGCCTCCTGGAACCCCTTCAAATGCCCCACACAATTTGGCCCTCTCTGCTTTCCTGAAAAGTCTATCCTCAAAAGCACCTTTTTTCACTTTCGGCGCTGTTTGGAGCAAAAAAGACAAACGTCCAGCTTTTGCTGCCACAGCAAAGGTGCCAGCGGGGAAAAGTGATGCTGGTCCTCACTGCCTCCTGGAACCCCTTCAAATGCCCCAGACAATTTGGTCCTCTCTGCTTTCCTGCGCACTCTATCCTCAAAAGCACCTTTTTTCACTTTCGGCGCTGTTTGGAGCAAAAAAGACAAACGTCCAGCTTTTGCTGCCACAGCAAAGGTGCCAGCGGGGAAAAGTGATGCTGCTTCTCACTGCCTCCTGGAACCCCTTCAAATGCCCCAGACAATTTGGCCCTCTCTGCTTTCCTGAAAAGTCTATCCTCAAAAGCACCTTTTTTCACTTTCGGCGCTGTTTGGAGCAAAAAAGACAAACGTCCAGCTTTTGCTGCCACAGCAAAGGTGCCAGCGGGGAAAAGTGATGCTGGTCCTCACTGCCTCCTGGAGCCCCTTCAAATGCCCCAGACAATTTGGCCCTCTCTGCTTTCCTGAAAAGTCTATCCTCAAAAGCACCTTTTTTCACTTTCGGCGCTGTTTGGAGCAAAAAAGACAAACGTCCAGCTTTTGCTGCCACAGCAAAGGTGCCAGCGGGGAAAAGTGATGCTGCTTCTCACTGCCTCCTGGAACCCCTTCAAATGCCCCAGACAATTTGGCCCTCTCTGCTTTCCTGAAAAGTCTATCCTCAAAAGCACCTTTTTTCACTTTCGGCGCTGTTTGGAGCAAAAAAGACAAACGTCCAGCTTTTGCTGCCACAGCAAAGGTGCCAGCGGGGAAAAGTGATGCTGGTCCTCACTGCCTCCTGGAACCCCTTCAAATGCCCCAGACAATTTGGTCCTCTCTGCTTTCCTGCGCACTCTATCCTCAAAAGCACCTTTTTTCACTTTCGGCGCTGTTTGGAGCAAAAAAGACAAACGTCCAGCTTTTGCTGCCACAGCAAAGGTGCCAGCGGGGAAAAGTGATGCTGCTTCTCACTGCCTCCTGGAACCCCTTCAAATGCCCCAGACAATTTGGCCCTCTCTGCTTTCCTGCGCACGCTATCCTCAAAAGCACCTTTTTTCACTTTCGGCGCTGTTTGGAGCAAAAAAGACAAACGTCCAGCTTTTGCTGCCACAGCAAAGGTGCCAGCGGGGAAAAGTGATGCTGGTCCTCACTGCCTCCTGGAACCCCTTCAAATGCCCCACACAATTTGGCCCTCTCTGCTTTCCTGAAAAGTCTATCCTCAAAAGCACCTTTTTTCACTTTCGGCGCTGTTTGGAGCAAAAAAGACAAACGTCCAGCTTTTGCTGCCACAGCAAAGGTGCCAGCGGGGAAAAGTGATGCAGCTTCTCACTGCCTCCTGGAACCCCTTCAAATGCCCCACACAATTTGGCCCTCTCATCTTTCCTGAGGACTCTATCCTCAAAAGCACCTTTTTTCACTTTCGGCGCTGTTTGGAGCAAAAAAGACAAACGTCCAGCTTTTGCTGCCACAGCAAAGGTGCCAGCGGGGAAAAGTGATGCTGGTCCTCACTGCCTCCTGGAACCCCTTCAAATGCCCCAGACAATTTGGCCCTGTCTGCTTTCCTGAGGACTCTATCCTCAAAAGCACCTTTTTTCACTTTCGGCGCTGTTTGGAGCAAAAAAGACAAACGTCCAGCTTTTGCTGCCACAGCAAAGGTGCCAGCGGGGAAAAGTGATGCTGGTCCTCACTGCCTCCTGGAACCCCTTCAAATGCCCCAGACAATTTGGTCCTCTCTGCTTTCCTGCGCACTCTATCCTCAAAAGCACCTTTTTTCACTTTCGGCGCTGTTTGGAGCAAAAAAGACAAACGTCCAGCTTTTGCTGCCACAGCAAAGGTGCCAGCGGGGAAAAGTGATGCTGCTTCTCACTGCCTCCTGGAACCCCTTCAAATGCCCCAGACAATTTGGCCCTCTCTGCTTTCCTGAGGACTCTATCCTCAAAAGCACCTTTTTTCACTTTCGGCGCTGTTTGGAGCAAAAAAGACAAACGTCCAGCTTTTGCTGCCACAGCAAAGGTGCCAGCGGGGAAAAGTGATGCTGGTCCTCACTGCCTCCTGGAACCCCTTCAAATGCCCCAGACAATTTGGTCCTCTCTGCTTTCCTGCGCACTCTATCCTCAAAAGCACCTTTTTTCACTTTCGGCGCTGTTTGGAGCAAAAAAGACAAACGTCCAGCTTTTGCTGCCACAGCAAAGGTGCCAGCGGGGAAAAGTGATGCTGCTTCTCACTGCCTCCTGGAACCCCTTCAAATGCCCCAGACAATTTGGCCCTCTCTGCTTTCCTGAAAAGTCTATCCTCAAAAGCACCTTTTTTCACTTTCGGCGCTGTTTGGAGCAAAAAAGACAAACGTCCAGCTTTTGCTGCCACAGCAAAGGTGCCAGCGGGGAAAAGTGATGCTGGTCCTCACTGCCTCCTGGAGCCCCTTCAAATGCCCCAGACAATTTGGCCCTCTCTGCTTTCCTGAAAAGTCTATCCTCAAAAGCACCTTTTTTCACTTTCGGCGCTGTTTGGAGCAAAAAAGACAAACGTCCAGCTTTTGCTGCCACAGCAAAGGTGCCAGCGGGGAAAAGTGATGCTGCTTCTCACTGCCTCCTGGAACCCCTTCAAATGCCCCAGACAATTTGGCCCTCTCTGCTTTCCTGAAAAGTCTATCCTCAAAAGCACCTTTTTTCACTTTCGGCGCTGTTTGGAGCAAAAAAGACAAACGTCCAGCTTTTGCTGCCACAGCAAAGGTGCCAGCGGGGAAAAGTGATGCTGCTCCTCACTGCCTCCTGGAACCCCTTCAAATGCCCCAGACAATTTGGTCCTCTCTGCTTTCCTGCGCACTCTATCCTCAAAAGCACCTTTTTTCACTTTCGGCGCTGTTTGGAGCAAAAAAGACAAACGTCCAGCTTTTGCTGCCACAGCAAAGGTGCCAGCGGGGAAAAGTGATGCTGCTTCTCACTGCCTCCTGGAACCCCTTCAAATGCCCCAGACAATTTGGCCCTCTCTGCTTTCCTGCGCACGCTATCCTCAAAAGCACCTTTTTTCACTTTCGGCGCTGTTTGGAGCAAAAAAGACAAACGTCCAGCTTTTGCTGCCACAGCAAAGGTGCCAGCGGGGAAAAGTGATGCTGGTCCTCACTGCCTCCTGGAACCCCTTCAAATGCCCCACACAATTTGGCCCTCTCTGCTTTCCTGAAAAGTCTATCCTCAAAAGCACCTTTTTTCACTTTCGGCGCTGTTTGGAGCAAAAAAGACAAACGTCCAGCTTTTGCTGCCACAGCAAAGGTGCCAGCGGGGAAAAGTGATGCAGCTTCTCACTGCCTCCTGGAACCCCTTCAAATGCCCCACACAATTTGGCCCTCTCTGCTTTCCTGAGGACTCTATCCTCAAAAGCACCTTTTTTCACTTTCGGCGCTGTCTGGAGCAAAAAAGACAAACGTCCAGCTTTTGCTGCCACAGCAAAGGTGCCAGCGGGGAAAAGTGATGCTGGTCCTCACTGCCTCCTGGAACCCCTTCAAATGCCCCAGACAATTTGGCCCTGTCTGCTTTCCTGAGGACTCTATCCTCAAAAGCACCTTTTTTCACTTTCGGCGCTGTTTGGAGCAAAAAAGACAAACTCCAGCTTTTGCTGCCACAGCAAAGGTGCCAGCGGGGAAAAGTGATGCTGGTCCTCACTGCCTCCTGGAACCCCTTCAAATGCCCCAGACAATTTGGTCCTCTCTGCTTTCCTGCGCACTCTATCCTCAAAAGCACCTTTTTTCACTTTCGGCGCTGTTTGGAGCAAAAAAGACAAACGTCCAGCTTTTGCTGCCACAGCAAAGGTGCCAGCGGGGAAAAGTGATGCTGCTTCTCACTGCCTCCTGGAACCCCTTCAAATGCCCCAGACAATTTGGCCCTCTCTGCTTTCCTGAAAAGTCTATCCTCAAAAGCACCTTTTTTCACTTTCGGCGCTGTTTGGAGCAAAAAAGACAAACGTCCAGCTTTTGCTGCCACAGCAAAGGTGCCAGCGGGGAAAAGTGATGCTGGTCCTCACTGCCTCCTGGAACCCCTTCAAATGCCCCAGACAATTTGGCCCTCTCTGCTTTCCTGAAAAGTCTATCCTCAAAAGCACCTTTTTTCACTTTCGGCGCTGTTTGGAGCAAAAAAGACAAACGTCCAGCTTTTGCTGCCACAGCAAAGGTGCCAGCGGGGAAAAGTGATGCTGCTTCTCACTGCCTCCTGGAACCCCTTCAAATGCCCCAGACAATTTGGCCCTCTCTGCTTTCCTGAAAAGTCTATCCTCAAAAGCACCTTTTTTCACTTTCGGCGCTGTTTGGAGCAAAAAAGACAAACGTCCAGCTTTTGCTGCCACAGCAAAGGTGCCAGCGGGGAAAAGTGATGCTGGTCCTCACTGCCTCCTGGAACCCCTTCAAATGCCCCAGACAATTTGGTCCTCTCTGCTTTCCTGCGCACTCTATCCTCAAAAGCACCTTTTTTCACTTTCGGCGCTGTTTGGAGCAAAAAAGACAAACGTCCAGCTTTTGCTGCCACAGCAAAGGTGCCAGCGGGGAAAAGTGATGCTGCTTCTCACTGCCTCCTGGAACCCCTTCAAATGCCCCAGACAATTTGGCCCTCTCTGCTTTCCTGCGCACGCTATCCTCAAAAGCACCTTTTTTCACTTTCGGCGCTGTTTGGAGCAAAAAAGACAAACGTCCAGCTTTTGCTGCCACAGCAAAGGTGCCAGCGGGGAAAAGTGATGCTGGTCCTCACTGCCTCCTGGAACCCCTTCAAATGCCCCACACAATTTGGCCCTCTCTGCTTTCCTGAAAAGTCTATCCTCAAAAGCACCTTTTTTCACTTTCGGCGCTGTTTGGAGCAAAAAAGACAAACGTCCAGCTTTTGCTGCCACAGCAAAGGTGCCAGCGGGGAAAAGTGATGCAGCTTCTCACTGCCTCCTGGAACCCCTTCAAATGCCCCACACAATTTGGCCCTCTCTGCTTTCCTGAAAAGTCTATCCTCAAAAGCACCTTTTTTCACTTTCGGCGCTGTTTGGAGCAAAAAAGACAAACGTCCAGCTTTTGCTGCCACAGCAAAGGTGCCAGCGGGGAAAAGTGATGCTGGTCCTCACTGCCTCCTGGAACCCCTTCAAATGCCCCAGACAATTTGGCCCTCTCTGCTTTCCTGAAAAGTCTATCCTCAAAAGCACCTTTTTTCACTTTCGGCGCTGTCTGGAGCAAAAAAGACAAACGTCCAGCTTTTGCTGCCACAGCAAAGGTGCCAGCGGGGAAAAGTGATGCTGCTTCTCACTGCCTCCTGGAACCCCTTCAAATGCCCCAGACAATTTGGCCCTCTCTGCTTTCCTGAAAAGTCTATCCTCAAAAGCACCTTTTTTCACTTTCGGCGCTGTTTGGAGCAAAAAAGACAAACGTCCAGCTTTTGCTGCCACAGCAAAGGTGCCAGCGGGGAAAAGTGATGCTGCTTCTCACTGCCTCCTGGAACCCCTTCAAATGCCCCAGACAATTTGGCCCTCTCTGCTTTCCTGAGGACTCTATCCTCAAAAGCACCTTTTTTCACTTTCGGCGCTGTTTGGAGCAAAAAAGACAAACGTCCAGCTTTTGCTGCCACAGCAAAGGTGCCAGCGGGGAAAAGTGATGCTGCTTCTCACTGCCTCCTGGAACCCCTTCAAATGCCCCAGACAATTTGGCCCTCTCTGCTTTCCTGAGGACTCTATCCTCAAAAGCACCTTTTTTCACTTTCGGCGCTGTTTGGAGCAAAAAAGACAAACGTCCAGCTTTTGCTGCCACAGCAAAGGTGCCAGCGGGGAAAAGTGATGCTGGTCCTCACTGCCTCCTGGAACCCCTTCAAATGCCCCAGACAATTTGGTCCTCTCTGCTTTCCTGCGCACTCTATCCTCAAAAGCACCTTTTTTCACTTTCGGCGCTGTTTGGAGCAAAAAAGACAAACGTCCAGCTTTTGCTGCCACAGCAAAGGTGCCAGCGGGGAAAAGTGATGCTGCTTCTCACTGCCTCCTGGAACCCCTTCAAATGCCCCAGACAATTTGGCCCTCTCTGCTTTCCTGAGGACTCTATCCTCAAAAGCACCTTTTTTCACTTTCGGCGCTGTTTGGAGCCAAAAAGACAAACGTCCAGCTTTTGCTGCCACAGCAAAGGTGCCAGCGGGGAAAAGTGATGCTGGTCCTCACTGCCTCCTGGAACCCCTTCAAATGCCCCAGACAATTTGGTCCTCTCTGCTTTCCTGCGCACTCTATCCTCAAAAGCACCTTTTTTCACTTTCGGCGCTGTTTGGAGCAAAAAAGACAAACGTCCAGCTTTTGCTGCCACAGCAAAGGTGCCAGCGGGGAAAAGTGATGCTGCTTCTCACTGCCTCCTGGAACCCCTTCAAATGCCCCAGACAATTTGGCCCTCTCTGCTTTCCTGAAAAGTCTATCCTCAAAAGCACCTTTTTTCACTTTCGGCGCTGTTTGGAGCAAAAAAGACAAACGTCCAGCTTTTGCTGCCACAGCAAAGGTGCCAGCGGGGAAAAGTGATGCTGGTCCTCACTGCCTCCTGGAACCCCTTCAAATGCCCCAGACAATTTGGCCCTCTCTGCTTTCCTGAAAAGTCTATCCTCAAAAGCACCTTTTTTCACTTTCGGCGCTGTTTGGAGCAAAAAAGACAAACGTCCAGCTTTTGCTGCCACAGCAAAGGTGCCAGCGGGGAAAAGTGATGCTGCTTCTCACTGCCTCCTGGAACCCCTTCAAATGCCCCAGACAATTTGGCCCTCTCTGCTTTCCTGAAAAGTCTATCCTCAAAAGCACCTTTTTTCACTTTCGGCGCTGTTTGGAGCAAAAAAGACAAACGTCCAGCTTTTGCTGCCACAGCAAAGGTGCCAGCGGGGAAAAGTGATGCTGGTCCTCACTGCCTCCTGGAACCCCTTCAAATGCCCCAGACAATTTGGTCCTCTCTGCTTTCCTGCGCACTATATCCTCAAAAGCACCTTTTTTCACTTTCGGCGCTGTTTGGAGCAAAAAAGACAAACGTCCAGCTTTTGCTGCCACAGCAAAGGTGCCAGCGGGGAAAAGTGATGCTGCTTCTCACTGCCTCCTGGAACCCCTTCAAATGCCCCACACAATTTGGCCCTCTCTGCTTTCCTGCGCACGCTATCCTCAAAAGCACCTTTTTCCACTTTCGGCGCTGTTTGGAGCAAAAAAGACAAACGTCCAGCTTTTGCTGCCACAGCAAAGGTGCCAGCGGGGAAAAGTGATGCTGCTTCTCACTGCCTCCTGGAACCCCTTCAAATGCCCCACACAATTTGGCCCTCTCTGCTTTCCTGAAAAGTCTATCCTCAAAAGCACCTTTTTTTCACTTTCGGCGCTGTTTGGAGCAAAAAAGACAAACGTCCAGCTTTTGCTGCCACAGCAAAGGTGCCAGCGGGGAAAAGTGATGCAGCTTCTCACTGCCTCCTGGAACCCCTTCAAATGCCCCACACAATTTGGCCCTCTCTGCTTTCCTGAAAAGTCTATCCTCAAAAGCACCTTTTTTCACTTTCGGCGCTGTTTGGAGCAAAAAAGACAAACGTCCAGCTTTTGCTGCCACAGCAAAGGTGCCAGCGGGGAAAAGTGATGCTGGTCCTCACTGCCTCCTGGAACCCCTTCAAATGCCCCAGACAATTTGGCCCTCTCTGCTTTCCTGAAAAGTCTATCCTCAAAAGCACCTTTTTTCACTTTCGGCGCTGTCTGGAGCAAAAAAGACAAACGTCCAGCTTTTGCTGCCACAGCAAAGGTGCCAGCGGGGAAAAGTGATGCTGCTTCTCACTGCCTCCTGGAACCCCTTCAAATGCCCCACACAATTTGGCCCTCTCTGCTTTCCTGAAAAGTCTATCCTCAAAAGCACCTTTTTTCACTTTCGGCGCTGTTTGGAGCAAAAAAGACAAACGTCCAGCTTTTGCTGCCACAGCAAAGGTGCCAGCGGGGAAAAGTGATGCTGCTTCTCACTGCCTCCTGGAACCCCTTCAAATGCCCCACACAATTTGGCCCTCTCTGCTTTCCTGAGGACTCTATCCTCAAAAGCACCTTTTTTCACTTTCGGCGCCCTCCGGAGCAAAAAAGACAAACGTCCAGCTTTTGCTGCCACAGCAAAGGTGCCAGCGGGGAAAAGTGATGCAGCTTCTCACTGCCTCCTGGAACCCCTTCAAATGCCCCACACAATTTGGCCCTCTCTGCTTTCCTGAAAAGTCTATCCTCAAAAGCACCTTTTTTCACTTTCGGCGCTGTTTGGAGCAAAAAAGACAAACGTCCAGCTTTTGCTGCCACAGCAAAGGTGCCAGCGGGGAAAAGTGATGCTGGTCCTCACTGCCTCCTGGAACCCCTTCAAATGCCCCAGACAATTTGGCCCTCTCTGCTTTCCTGAAAAGTCTATCCTCAAAAGCACCTTTTTTCACTTTCGGCGCTGTCTGGAGCAAAAAAGACAAACGTCCAGCTTTTGCTGCCACAGCAAAGGTGCCAGCGGGGAAAAGTGATGCTGCTTCTCACTGCCTCCTGGAACCCCTTCAAATGCCCCACACAATTTGGCCCTCTCTGCTTTCCTGAAAAGTCTATCCTCAAAAGCACCTTTTTTCACTTTCGGCGCTGTTTGGAGCAAAAAAGACAAACGTCCAGCTTTTGCTGCCACAGCAAAGGTGCCAGCGGGGAAAAGTGATGCTGCTTCTCACTGCCTCCTGGAACCCCTTCAAATGCCCCACACAATTTGGCCCTCTCTGCTTTCCTGAGGACTCTATCCTCAAAAGCACCTTTTTTCACTTTCGGCGCCCTCCGGAGCAAAAAAGACAAACGTCCAGCTTTTGCTGCCACAGCAAAGGTGCCAGCGGGGAAAAGTGATGCTGCTTCTCACTGCCTCCTGGAACCCCTTCAAATGCCCCAGACAATTTGGCCCTCTCTGCTTTCCTGAAAAGTCTATCCTCAAAAGCACCTTTTTTCACTTTCGGCGCTGTTTGGAGCAAAAAAGACAAACGTCCAGCTTTTGCTGCCACAGCAAAGGTGCCAGCGGGGAAAAGTGATGCTGGTCCTCACTGCCTCCTGGAACCCCTTCAAATGCCCCAGACAATTTGGTCCTCTCTGCTTTCCTGCGCACTCTATCCTCAAAAGCACCTTTTTTCACTTTCGGCGCTGTTTGGAGCAAAAAAGACAAACGTCCAGCTTTTGCTGCCACAGCAAAGGTGCCAGCGGGGAAAAGTGATGCTGCTTCTCACTGCCTCCTGGAACCCCTTCAAATGCCCCAGACAATTTGGCCCTCTCTGCTTTCCTGAAAAGTCTATCCTCAAAAGCACCTTTTTTCACTTTCGGCGCTGTTTGGAGCAAAAAAGACAAACGTCCAGCTTTTGCTGCCACAGCAAAGGTGCCAGCGGGGAAAAGTGATGCTGGTCCTCACTGCCTCCTGGAACCCCTTCAAATGCCCCAGACAATTTGGCCCTCTCTGCTTTCCTGAAAAGTCTATCCTCAAAAGCACCTTTTTTCACTTTCGGCGCTGTTTGGAGCAAAAAAGACAAACGTCCAGCTTTTGCTGCCACAGCAAAGGTGCCAGCGGGGAAAAGTGATGCTGCTTCTCACTGCCTCCTGGAACCCCTTCAAATGCCCCAGACAATTTGGCCCTCTCTGCTTTCCTGCGCACGCTATCCTCAAAAGCACCTTTTTTCACTTTCGGCGCTGTTTGGAGCAAAAAAAGACAAACGTCCAGCTTTTGCTGCCACAGCAAAGGTGCCAGCGGGGAAAAGTGATGCTGCTTCTCACTGCCTCCTGGAACCCCTTCAAATGCCCCAGACAATTTGGCCCTCTCTGCTTTCCTGAAAAGTCTATCCTCAAAAGCACCTTTTTTCACTTTCGGCGCTGTTTGGAGCAAAAAAGACAAACGTCCAGCTTTTGCTGCCACAGCAAAGGTGCCAGCGGGGAAAAGTGATGCTGCTTCTCACTGCCTCCTGGAACCCCTTCAAATGCCCCAGACAATTTGGCCCTCTCTGCTTTCCTGAAAAGTCTATCCTCAAAAGCACCTTTTTTCACTTTCGGCGCTGTTTGGAGCAAAAAAGACAAACGTCCAGCTTTTGCTGCCACAGCAAAGGTGCCAGCGGGGAAAAGTGATGCTGGTCCTCACTGCCTCCTGGAACCCCTTCAAATGCCCCAGACAATTTGGTCCTCTCTGCTTTCCTGCGCACTCTATCCTCAAAAGCACCTTTTTTCACTTTCGGCGCTGTTTGGAGCAAAAAAGACAAACGTCCAGCTTTTGCTGCCACAGCAAAGGTGCCAGCGGGGAAAAGTGATGCTGCTTCTCACTGCCTCCTGGAACCCCTTCAAATGCCCCAGACAATTTGGCCCTCTCTGCTTTCCTGCGCACGCTATCCTCAAAAGCACCTTTTTTCACTTTCGGCGCTGTTTGGAGCAAAAAAGACAAACGTCCAGCTTTTGCTGCCACAGCAAAGGTGCCAGCGGGGAAAAGTGATGCTGGTCCTCACTGCCTCCTGGAACCCCTTCAAATGCCCCACACAATTTGGCCCTCTCTGCTTTCCTGAAAAGTCTATCCTCAAAAGCACCTTTTTTCACTTTCGGCGCTGTTTGGAGCAAAAAAGACAAACGTCCAGCTTTTGCTGCCACAGCAAAGGTGCCAGCGGGGAAAAGTGATGCAGCTTCTCACTGCCTCCTGGAACCCCTTCAAATGCCCCACACAATTTGGCCCTCTCTGCTTTCCTGAAAAGTCTATCCTCAAAAGCACCTTTTTTCACTTTCGGCGCTGTTTGGAGCAAAAAAGACAAACGTCCAGCTTTTGCTGCCACAGCAAAGGTGCCAGCGGGGAAAAGTGATGCTGGTCCTCACTGCCTCCTGGAACCCCTTCAAATGCCCCAGACAATTTGGCCCTGTCTGCTTTCCTGAAAAGTCTATCCTCAAAAGCACCTTTTTTCACTTTCGGCGCTGTCTGGAGCAAAAAGACAAACGTCCAGCTTTTGCTGCCACAGCAAAGGTGCCAGCGGGGAAAAGTGATGCTGCTTCTCACTGCCTCCTGGAACCCCTTCAAATGCCCCAGACAATTTGGCCCTCTCTGCTTTCCTGAAAAGTCTATCCTCAAAAGCACCTTTTTTCACTTTCGGCGCTGTTTGGAGCAAAAAAGACAAACGTCCAGCTTTTGCTGCCACAGCAAAGGTGCCAGCGGGGAAAAGTGATGCTGCTTCTCACTGCCTCCTGGAACCCCTTCAAATGCCCCAGACAATTTGGCCCTCTCTGCTTTCCTGAGGACTCTATCCTCAAAAGCACCTTTTTTCACTTTCGGCGCTGTTTGGAGCAAAAAAGACAAACGTCCAGCTTTTGCTGCCACAGCAAAGGTGCCAGCGGGGAAAAGTGATGCTGCTTCTCACTGCCTCCTGGAACCCCTTCAAATGCCCCAGACAATTTGGCCCTCTCTGCTTTCCTGAGGACTCTATCCTCAAAAGCACCTTTTTTCACTTTCGGCGCTGTTTGGAGCAAAAAAGACAAACGTCCAGCTTTTGCTGCCACAGCAAAGGTGCCAGCGGGGAAAAGTGATGCTGGTCCTCACTGCCTCCTGGAACCCCTTCAAATGCCCCAGACAATTTGGTCCTCTCTGCTTTCCTGCGCACTCTATCCTCAAAAGCACCTTTTTTCACTTTCGGCGCTGTTTGGAGCAAAAAAGACAAACGTCCAGCTTTTGCTGCCACAGCAAAGGTGCCAGCGGGGAAAAGTGATGCTGCTTCTCACTGCCTCCTGGAACCCCTTCAAATGCCCCAGACAATTTGGCCCTCTCTGCTTTCCTGAGGACTCTATCCTCAAAAGCACCTTTTTTCACTTTCGGCGCTGTTTGGAGCCAAAAAGACAAACGTCCAGCTTTTGCTGCCACAGCAAAGGTGCCAGCGGGGAAAAGTGATGCTGGTCCTCACTGCCTCCTGGAACCCCTTCAAATGCCCCAGACAATTTGGTCCTCTCTGCTTTCCTGCGCACTCTATCCTCAAAAGCACCTTTTTTCACTTTCGGCGCTGTTTGGAGCAAAAAAGACAAACGTCCAGCTTTTGCTGCCACAGCAAAGGTGCCAGCGGGGAAAAGTGATGCTGCTTCTCACTGCCTCCTGGAACCCCTTCAAATGCCCCAGACAATTTGGCCCTCTCTGCTTTCCTGAAAAGTCTATCCTCAAAAGCACCTTTTTTCACTTTCGGCGCTGTTTGGAGCAAAAAAGACAAACGTCCAGCTTTTGCTGCCACAGCAAAGGTGCCAGCGGGGAAAAGTGATGCTGGTCCTCACTGCCTCCTGGAACCCCTTCAAATGCCCCAGACAATTTGGCCCTCTCTGCTTTCCTGAAAAGTCTATCCTCAAAAGCACCTTTTTTCACTTTCGGCGCTGTTTGGAGCAAAAAAGACAAACGTCCAGCTTTTGCTGCCACAGCAAAGGTGCCAGCGGGGAAAAGTGATGCTGCTTCTCACTGCCTCCTGGAACCCCTTCAAATGCCCCAGACAATTTGGCCCTCTCTGCTTTCCTGAAAAGTCTATCCTCAAAAGCACCTTTTTTCACTTTCGGCGCTGTTTGGAGCAAAAAAGACAAACGTCCAGCTTTTGCTGCCACAGCAAAGGTGCCAGCGGGGAAAAGTGATGCTGGTCCTCACTGCCTCCTGGAACCCCTTCAAATGCCCCAGACAATTTGGTCCTCTCTGCTTTCCTGCGCACTCTATCCTCAAAAGCACCTTTTTTCACTTTCGGCGCTGTTTGGAGCAAAAAAGACAAACGTCCAGCTTTTGCTGCCACAGCAAAGGTGCCAGCGGGGAAAAGTGATGCTGCTTCTCACTGCCTCCTGGAACCCCTTCAAATGCCCCACACAATTTGGCCCTCTCTGCTTTCCTGCGCACGCTATCCTCAAAAGCACCTTTTTTCACTTTCGGCGCTGTTTGGAGCAAAAAAGACAAACGTCCAGCTTTTGCTGCCACAGCAAAGGTGCCAGCGGGGAAAAGTGATGCTGCTTCTCACTGCCTCCTGGAACCCCTTCAAATGCCCCACACAATTTGGCCCTCTCTGCTTTCCTGAAAAGTCTATCCTCAAAAGCACCTTTTTTCACTTTCGGCGCTGTTTGGAGCAAAAAAGACAAACGTCCAGCTTTTGCTGCCACAGCAAAGGTGCCAGCGGGGAAAAGTGATGCAGCTTCTCACTGCCTCCTGGAACCCCTTCAAATGCCCCAGACAATTTGGCCCTCTCTGCTTTCCTGAAAAGTCTATCCTCAAAAGCACCTTTTTTCACTTTCGGCGCTGTTTGGAGCAAAAAAGACAAACGTCCAGCTTTTGCTGCCACAGCAAAGGTGCCAGCGGGGAAAAGTGATGCTGGTCCTCACTGCCTCCTGGAACCCCTTCAAATGCCCCAGACAATTTGGCCCTCTCTGCTTTCCTGAAAAGTCTATCCTCAAAAGCACCTTTTTTCACTTTCGGCGCTGTCTGGAGCAAAAAAGACAAACGTCCAGCTTTTGCTGCCACAGCAAAGGTGCCAGCGGGGAAAAGTGATGCTGCTTCTCACTGCCTCCTGGAACCCCTTCAAATGCCCCACACAATTTGGCCCTCTCTGCTTTCCTGAAAAGTCTATCCTCAAAAGCACCTTTTTTCACTTTCGGCGCTGTTTGGAGCAAAAAAGACAAACGTCCAGCTTTTGCTGCCACAGCAAAGGTGCCAGCGGGGAAAAGTGATGCTGCTTCTCACTGCCTCCTGGAACCCCTTCAAATGCCCCACACAATTTGGCCCTCTCTGCTTTCCTGAGGACTCTATCCTCAAAAGCACCTTTTTTCACTTTCGGCGCCCTCCGGAGCAAAAAAGACAAACGTCCAGCTTTTGCTGCCACAGCAAAGGTGCCAGCGGGGAAAAGTGATGCTGCTTCTCACTGCCTCCTGGAACCCCTTCAAATGCCCCAGACAATTTGGCCCTCTCTGCTTTCCTGAAAAGTCTATCCTCAAAAGCACCTTTTTTCACTTTCGGCGCTGTTTGGAGCAAAAAAGACAAACGTCCAGCTTTTGCTGCCACAGCAAAGGTGCCAGCGGGGAAAAGTGATGCTGGTCCTCACTGCCTCCTGGAACCCCTTCAAATGCCCCAGACAATTTGGTCCTCTCTGCTTTCCTGCGCACTCTATCCTCAAAAGCACCTTTTTTCACTTTCGGCGCTGTTTGGAGCAAAAAAGACAAACGTCCAGCTTTTGCTGCCACAGCAAAGGTGCCAGCGGGGAAAAGTGATGCTGCTTCTCACTGCCTCCTGGAACCCCTTCAAATGCCCCAGACAATTTGGCCCTCTCTGCTTTCCTGAAAAGTCTATCCTCAAAAGCACCTTTTTTCACTTTCGGCGCTGTTTGGAGCAAAAAAGACAAACGTCCAGCTTTTGCTGCCACAGCAAAGGTGCCAGCGGGGAAAAGTGATGCTGGTCCTCACTGCCTCCTGGAACCCCTTCAAATGCCCCAGACAATTTGGCCCTCTCTGCTTTCCTGAAAAGTCTATCCTCAAAAGCACCTTTTTTCACTTTCGGCGCTGTTTGGAGCAAAAAAGACAAACGTCCAGCTTTTGCTGCCACAGCAAAGGTGCCAGCGGGGAAAAGTGATGCTGCTTCTCACTGCCTCCTGGAACCCCTTCAAATGCCCCAGACAATTTGGCCCTCTCTGCTTTCCTGCGCACGCTATCCTCAAAAGCACCTTTTTTCACTTTCGGCGCTGTTTGGAGCAAAAAAGACAAACGTCCAGCTTTTGCTGCCACAGCAAAGGTGCCAGCGGGGAAAAGTGATGCTGCTTCTCACTGCCTCCTGGAACCCCTTCAAATGCCCCACACAATTTGGCCCTCTCTGCTTTCCTGAAAAGTCTATCCTCAAAAGCACCTTTTTTCACTTTCGGCGCTGTTTGGAGCAAAAAAGACAAACGTCCAGCTTTTGCTGCCACAGCAAAGGTGCCAGCGGGGAAAAGTGATGCTGCTTCTCACTGCCTCCTGGAACCCCTTCAAATGCCCCAGACAATTTGGCCCTCTCTGCTTTCCTGAAAAGTCTATCCTCAAAAGCACCTTTTTTCACTTTCGGCGCTGTTTGCAGCAAAAAAGACAAACGTCCAGCTTTTGCTGCCACAGCAAAGGTGCCAGCGGGGAAAAGTGATGCTGGTCCTCACTGCCTCCTGGAACCCCTTCAAATGCCCCAGACAATTTGGCCCTCTCTGCTTTCCTGAAAAGTCTATCCTCAAAAGCACCTTTTTTCACTTTCGGCGCTGTTTGGAGCAAAAAAGACAAACGTCCAGCTTTTGCTGCCACAGCAAAGGTGCCAGCGGGGAAAAGTGATGCTGGTCCTCACTGCCTCCTGGAACCCCTTCAAATGCCCCAGACAATTTGGCCCTCTCTGCTTTCCTGCGCACTCTATCCTCAAAAGCACCTTTTTTCACTTTCGGCGCTGTTTGGAGCAAAAAAGACAAACGTCCAGCTTTTGCTGCCACAGCAAAGGTGCCAGCGGGGAAAAGTGATGCTGCTTCTCACTGCCTCCTGGAACCCCTTCAAATGCCCCACACAATTTGGCCCTCTCTGCTTTCCTGAAAAGTCTATCCTCAAAAGCACCTTTTTTCACTTTCGGCGCTGTTTGGAGCAAAAAAGACAAACGTCCAGCTTTTGCTGCCACAGCAAAGGTGCCAGCGGGGAAAAGTGATGCTGGTCCTCACTGCCTCCTGGAACCCCTTCAAATGCCCCAGACAATTTGGCCCTCTCTGCTTTCCTGAAAAGTCTATCCTCAAAAGCACCTTTTTTCACTTTCGGCGCTGTTTGGAGCAAAAAAGACAAACGTCCAGCTTTTGCTGCCACAGCAAAGGTGCCAGCGGGGAAAAGTGATGCTGCTTCTCACTGCCTCCTGGAACCCCTTCAAATGCCCCACACAATTTGGCCCTCTCTGCTTTCCTGAGGACTCTATCCTCAAAAGCACCTTTTTTCACTTTCGGCGCCCTCCGGGCAAAAAAGACAAACGTCCAGCTTTTGCTGCCACAGCAAAGGTGCCAGCGGGGAAAAGTGATGCTGCTTCTCACTGCCTCCTGGAACCCCTTCAAATGCCCCAGACAATTTGGCCCTCTCTGCTTTCCTGAAAAGTCTATCCTCAAAAGCACCTTTTTTCACTTTCGGCGCCCTCCGGAGCAAAAAAGACAAACGTCCAGCTTTTGCTGCCACAGCAAAGGTGCCAGCGGGGAAAAGTGATGCTGGTCCTCACTGCCTCCTGGAACCCCTTCAAATGCCCCAGACAATTTGTCCCTGTCTGCTTTCCTGCGCACGCTATCCTCAAAAGCACCTTTTTTCACTTTCGGCGCTGTTTGGAGCAAAAAAGACAAACGTCCAGCTTTTGCTGCCACAGCAAAGGTGCCAGCGGGGAAAAGTGATGCTGCTTCTCACTGCCTCCTGGAACCCCTTCAAATGCCCCACACAATTTGGCCCTCTCTGCTTTCCTGAAAAGTCTATCCTCAAAAGCACCTTTTTTCACTTTCGGCGCCCTCCGGAGCAAAAAAGACAAACGTCCAGCTTTTGCTGCCACAGCAAAGGTGCCAGCGGGGAAAAGTGATGCTGCTTCTCACTGCCTCCTGGAACCCCTTCAAATGCCCCAGACAATTTGGCCCTCTCTGCTTTCCTGAAAAGTCTATCCTCAAAAGCACCTTTTTTCACTTTCGGCGCTGTTTGGAGCAAAAAAGACAAACGTCCAGCTTTTGCTGCCACAGCAAAGGTGCCAGCGGGGAAAAGTGATGCTGCTTCTCACTGCCTCCTGGAACCCCTTCAAATGCCCCAGACAATTTGGCCCTCTCTGCTTTCCTGCGCGCTCTATCCTCAAAAGCACCTTTTTTCACTTTCGGCGCTGTTTGGAGCAAAAAAGACAAACGTCCAGCTTTTGCTGCCACAGCAAAGGTGCCAGCGGGGAAAAGTGATGCTGCTTCTCACTGCCTCCTGGAACCCCTTCAAATGCCCCACACAATTTGGCCCTCTCTGCTTTCCTGAAAAGTCTATCCTCAAAAGCACCTTTTTTCACTTTCGGCGCTGTTTGGAGCAAAAAAGACAAACGTCCAGCTTTTGCTGCCACAGCAAAGGTGCCAGCGGGGAAAAGTGATGCTGCTTCTCACTGCCTCCTGGAACCCCTTCAAATGCCCCAGACAATTTGGCCCTCTCTGCTTTCCTGAAAAGTCTATCCTCAAAAGCACCTTTTTTCACTTTCGGCGCTGTTTGGAGCAAAAAAGACAAACGTCCAGCTTTTGCTGCCACAGCAAAGGTGCCAGCGGGGAAAAGTGATGCTGCTTCTCACTGCCTCCTGGAACCCCTTCAAATGCCCCACACAATTTGGCCCTCTCTGCTCTCCTGAAAAGTCTATCCTCAAAAGCACCTTTTTTCACTTTCGGCGCTGTTTGGAGCAAAAAAGACAAACGTCCAGCTTTTGCTGCCACAGCAAAGGTGCCAGCGGGGAAAAGTGATGCTGCTTCTCACTGCCTCCTGGAACCCCTTCAAATGCCCCAGACAATTTGGCCCTCTCTGCTTTCCTGAGGACTCTATCCTCAAAAGCACCTTTTTTCACTTTCGGCGCTGTTTGGAGCAAAAAAGACAAACGTCCAGCTTTTGCTGCCACAGCAAAGGTGCCAGCGGGGAAAAGTGATGCTGCTTCTCACTGCCTCCTGGAACCCCTTCAAATGCCCCAGACGATTTGGCCCTCTCTGCTTTCCTGAAAAGTCTATCCTCAAAAGCACCTTTTTTCACTTTCGGCGCTGTTTGGAGCAAAAAAGACAAACGTCCAGCTTTTGCTGCCACAGCAAAGGTGCCAGCGGGGAAAAGTGATGCTGCTTCTCACTGCCTCCTGGAACCCCTTCAAATGCCCCAGACAATTTGGCCCTCTCTGCTTTCCTGCGCACGCTATCCTCAAAAGCACCTTTTTTCACTTTCGGCGCTGTTTGGAGCAAAAAAGACAAACGTCCAGCTTTTGCTGCCACAGCAAAGGTGCCAGCGGGGAAAAGTGATGCTGCTTCTCACTGCCTCCTGGAACCCCTTCAAATGCCCCAGACAATTTGGCCCTCTCTGCTTTCCTGAAAAGTCTATCCTCAAAAGCACCTTTTTTCACTTTCGGCGCTGTTTGGAGCAAAAAAGACAAACGTCCAGCTTTTGCTGCCACAGCAAAGGTGCCAGCGGGGAAAAGTGATGCTGCTTCTCACTGCCTCCTGGAACCCCTTCAAATGCCCCAGACAATTTGGCCCTCTCTGCTCTCCTGAAAAGTCTATCCTCAAAAGCACCTTTTTTCACTTTCGGCGCTGTTTGGAGCAAAAAAGACAAACGTCCAGCTTTTGCTGCCACAGCAAAGGTGCCAGCGGGGAAAAGTGATGCTGCTTCTCACTGCCTCCTGGAACCCCTTCAAATGCCCCAGACAATTTGGCCCTCTCTGCTTTCCTGAAAAGTCTATCCTCAAAAGCACCTTTTTTCACTTTCGGCGCTGTTTGGAGCAAAAAAGACAAACGTCCAGCTTTTGCTGCCACAGCAAAGGTGCCAGCGGGGAAAAGTGATGCTGCTTCTCACTGCCTCCTGGAACCCCTTCAAATGCCCCAGACGATTTGGCCCTCTCTGCTTTCCTGAAAAGTCTATCCTCAAAAGCACCTTTTTTCACTTTCGGCGCTGTTTGGAGCAAAAAAGACAAACGTCCAGCTTTTGCTGCCACAGCAAAGGTGCCAGCGGGGAAAAGTGATGCTGCTTCTCACTGCCTCCTGGAACCCCTTCAAATGCCCCAGACAATTTGGCCCTCTCTGCTTTCCTGCGCACGCTATCCTCAAAAGCACCTTTTTTCACTTTCGGCGCTGTTTGGAGCAAAAAAGACAAACGTCCAGCTTTTGCTGCCACAGCAAAGGTGCCAGCGGGGAAAAGTGATGCTGCTTCTCACTGCCTCCTGGAACCCCTTCAAATGCCCCAGACAATTTGGCCCTCTCTGCTTTCCTGCGCACGCTATCCTCAAAAGCACCTTTTTTCACTTTCGGCGCTGTTTGGAGCAAAAAAGACAAACGTCCAGCTTTTGCTGCCACAGCAAAGGTGCCAGCGGGGAAAAGTGATGCTGCTTCTCACTGCCTCCTGGAACCCCTTCAAATGCCCCACACAATTTGGCCCTCTCTGCTTTCCTGAAAAGTCTATCCTCAAAAGCACCTTTTTTCACTTTCGGCGCTGTTTGGAGCAAAAAAGACAAACGTCCAGCTTTTGCTGCCACAGCAAAGGTGCCAGCGGGGAAAAGTGATGCTGCTTCTCACTGCCTCCTGGAACCCCTTCAAATGCCCCAGACAATTTGGCCCTCTCTGCTTTCCTGAAAAGTCTATCCTCAAAAGCACCTTTTTTCACTTTCGGCGCTGTTTGGAGCAAAAAAGACAAACGTCCAGCTTTTGCTGCCACAGCAAAGGTGCCAGCGGGGAAAAGTGATGCTGCTTCTCACTGCCTCCTGGAACCCCTTCAAATGCCCCACACAATTTGGCCCTCTCTGCTTTCCTGCGCACCTGCTATTCCTCAAAAGCACCTTTTTTCACTTTCGGCGCTGTTTGGAGCAAAAAAGACAAACGTCCAGCTTTTGCTGCCACAGCAAGGTGCCAGCGGGGAAAAGTGATGCTGCTTCTCACTGCCTCCTGGAACCCCTTCAAATGCCCCACACAATTTGGCCCTCTCTGCTTTCCTGCGCACTCTATCCTCAAAAGCACCTTTTTTCACTTTCGGCGCTGTTTGGAGCAAAAAAGACAAACGTCCAGCTTTTGCTGCCACAGCAAAGGTGCCAGCGGGGAAAAGTGATGCTGGTCCTCACTGCCTCCTGGAACCCCTTCAAATGCCCCAGACAATTTGGCCCTCTCTGCTTTCCTGAAAAGTCTATCCTCAAAAGCACCTTTTTTCACTTTCGGCGCTGTTTGGAGCAAAAAAGACAAACGTCCAGCTTTTGCTGCCACAGCAAAGGTGCCAGCGGGGAAAAGTGATGCTGGTCCTCACTGCCTCCTGGAACCCCTTCAAATGCCCCAGACAATTTGGCCCTCTCTGCTTTCCTGAAAAGTCTATCCTCAAAAGCACCTTTTTTCACTCTCGGCGCTGTTTGGAGCAAAAAAGACAAACGTCCAGCTTTTGCTGCCACAGCAAAGGTGCCAGCGGGGAAAAGTGATGCTGCTTCTCACTGCCTCCTGGAACCCCTTCAAATGCCCCAGACAATTTGGCCCTCTCTGCTTTCCTGAGGACTCTATCCTCAAAAGCACCTTTTTTCACTTTCGGCGCCCTCCGGAGCAAAAAAGACAAACGTCCAGCTTTTGCTGCCACAGCAAAGGTGCCAGCGGGGAAAAGTGATGCTGGTCCTCACTGCCTCCTGGAACCCCTTCAAATGCCCCAGACAATTTGGCCCTCTCTGCTTTCCTGAAAAGTCTATCCTCAAAAGCACCTTTTTTCACTTTCGGCGCTGTTTGGAGCAAAAAAGACAAACGTCCAGCTTTTGCTGCCACAGCAAAGGTGCCAGCGGGGAAAAGTGATGCTGCTTCTCACTGCCTCCTGGAACCCCTTCAAATGCCCCAGACAATTTGGCCCTCTCTGCTTTCCTGCGCACTCTATCCTCAAAAGCACCTTTTTTCACTTTCGGCGCCCTCCGGAGCCAAAAAGACAAACGTCCAGCTTTTGCTGCCACAGCAAAGGTGCCAGCGGGGAAAAGTGATGCTGCTTCTCACTGCCTCCTGGAACCCCTTCAAATGCCCCACACAATTTGGCCCTCTCTGCTTTCCTGAAAAGTCTATCCTCAAAAGCACCTTTTTTCACTTTCGGCGCTGTTTGGAGCAAAAAAGACAAACGTCCAGCTTTTGCTGCCACAGCAAAGGTGCCAGCGGGGAAAAGTGATGCTGCTTCTCACTGCCTCCTGGAACCCCTTCAAATGCCCCACACAATTTGGCCCTCTCTGCTTTCCTGAAAAGTCTATCCTCAAAAGCACCTTTTTTCACTTTCGGCGCCCTCCGGAGCAAAAAAGACAAACGTCCAGCTTTTGCTGCCACAGCAAAGGTGCCAGCGGGGAAAAGTGATGCTGGTCCTCACTGCCTCCTGGAACCCCTTCAAATGCCCCACACAATTTGGCCCTCTCTGCTTTCCTGAAAAGTCTATCCTCAAAAGCACCTTTTTTTCACTTTCGGCGCTGTTTGGAGCAAAAAAGACAAACGTCCAGCTTTTGCTGCCACAGCAAAGGTGCCAGCGGGGAAAAGTGATGCTGCTTCTCACTGCCTCCTGGAACCCCTTCAAATGCCCCACACAATTTGGCCCTCTCTGCTTTCCTGAAAAGTCTATCCTCAAAAGCACCTTTTTTCACTTTCGGCGCTGTTTGGAGCAAAAAAGACAAACGTCCAGCTTTTGCTGCCACAGCAAAGGTGCCAGCGGGGAAAAGTGATGCTGCTTCTCACTGCCTCCTGGAACCCCTTCAAATGCCCCAGACAATTTGGCCCTCTCTGCTTTCCTGAAAAGTCTATCCTCAAAAGCACCTTTTTTCACTTTCGGCGCTGTTTGGAGCAAAAAAGACAAACGTCCAGCTTTTGCTGCCACAGCAAAGGTGCCAGCGGGGAAAAGTGATGCTGCTTCTCACTGCCTCCTGGAACCCCTTCAAATGCCCCACACAATTTGGCCCTCTCTGCTTTCCTGCGCACGCTATCCTCAAAAGCACCTTTTTTTCACTTTCGGCGCTGTTTGGAGCAAAAAAGACAAACGTCCAGCTTTTGCTGCCACAGCAAAGGTGCCAGCGGGGAAAAGTGATGCTGCTTCTCACTGCCTCCTGGAACCCCTTCAAATGCCCCAGACAATTTGGCCCTCTCTGCTTTCCTGAAAAGTCTATCCTCAAAAGCACCTTTTTTCACTTTCGGCGCTGTTTGGAGCAAAAAAGACAAACGTCCAGCTTTTGCTGCCACAGCAAAGGTGCCAGCGGGGAAAAGTGATGCTGCTTCTCACTGCCTCCTGGAACCCCTTCAAATGCCCCACACAATTTGGCCCTCTCTGCTTTCCTGAAAAGTCTATCCTCAAAAGCACCTTTTTTCACTTTCGGCGCCCTCCGGAGCAAAAAAAACAAACGTCCAGCTTTTGCTGCCACAGCAAAGGTGCCAGCGGGGAAAAGTGATGCTGCTTCTCACTGCCTCCTGGAACCCCTTCAAATGCCCCAGACAATTTGGCCCTCTCTGCTTTCCTGAGGACTCTATCCTCAAAAGCACCTTTTTTTCACTTTCGGCGCTGTTTGGAGCAAAAAAGACAAACGTCCAGCTTTTGCTGCCACAGCAAAGGTGCCAGCGGGGAAAAGTGATGCTGCTTCTCACTGCCTCCTGGAACCCCTTCAAATGCCCCAGACAATTTGGCCCTCTCTTCTTTCCTGAAAAGTCTATCCTCAAAAGCACCTTTTTTCACTTTCGGCGCCCTCCGGAGCAAAAAAGACAAACGTCCAGCTTTTGCTGCCACAGCAAAGGTGCCAGCGGGGAAAAGTGATGCTGGTCCTCACTGCCTCCTGGAACCCCTTCAAATGCCCCAGACAATTTGTCCCTGTCTGCTTTCCTGCGCACGCTATCCTCAAAAGCACCTTTTTTCACTTTCGGCGCTGTTTGGAGCAAAAAAGACAAACGTCCAGCTTTTGCTGCCACAGCAAAGGTGCCAGCGGGGAAAAGTGATGCTGCTTCTCACTGCCTCCTGGAACCCCTTCAAATGCCCCAGACAATTTGGCCCTCTCTGCTTTCCTGAAAAGTCTATCCTCAAAAGCACTTTTTTTCACTTTCGGCGCTGTTTGGAGCAAAAAAGACAAACGTCCAGCTTTTGCTGCCACAGCAAAGGTGCCAGCGGGGAAAAGTGATGCTGCTTCTCACTGCCTCCTGGAACCCCTTCAAATGCCCCAGACAATTTGGCCCTCTCTGCTTTCCTGAAAAGTCTATCCTCAAAAGCACCTTTTTTCACTTTCGGCGCTGTTTGGAGCAAAAAAGACAAACGTCCAGCTTTTGCTGCCACAGCAAAGGTGCCAGCGGGGAAAAGTGATGCTGCTTCTCACTGCCTCCTGGAACCCCTTCAAATGCCCCAGACAATTTGGCCCTCTCTTCTTTCCTGAAAAGTCTATCCTCAAAAGCACCTTTTTTCACTTTCGGCGCCCTCCGGAGCAAAAAAGACAAACGTCCCAGCTTTTGCTGCCACAGCAAAGGTGCCAGCGGGGAAAAGTGATGCTGGTCCTCACTGCCTCCTGGAACCCCTTCAAATGCCCCAGACAATTTGTCCCTGTCTGCTTTCCTGCGCACGCTATCCTCAAAAGCACCTTTTTTCACTTTCGGCGCTGTTTGGAGCAAAAAAGACAAACGTCCAGCTTTTGCTGCCACAGCAAAGGTGCCAGCGGGGAAAAGTGATGCTGCTTCTCACTGCCTCCTGGAACCCCTTCAAATGCCCCAGACAATTTGGCCCTCTCTGCTTTCCTGAAAAGTCTATCCTCAAAAGCACTTTTTTTCACTTTCGGCGCTGTTTGGAGCAAAAAAGACAAACGTCCAGCTTTTGCTGCCACAGCAAAGGTGCCAGCGGGGAAAAGTGATGCTGCTTCTCACTGCCTCCTGGAACCCCTTCAAATGCCCCAGACAATTTGGCCCTCTCTGCTTTCCTGAAAAGTCTATCCTCAAAAGCACCTTTTTTCACTTTCGGCGCTGTTTGGAGCAAAAAAGACAAACGTCCAGCTTTTGCTGCCACAGCAAAGGTGCCAGCGGGGAAAAGTGATGCTGCTTCTCACTGCCTCCTGGAACCCCTTCAAATGCCCCAGACAATTTGGCCCTCTCTGCTTTCCTGCGCGCTCTATCCTCAAAAGCACCTTTTTTCACTTTCGGCGCTGTTTGGAGCAAAAAAGACAAACGTCCAGCTTTTGCTGCCACAGCAAAGGTGCCAGCGGGAAAAGTGATGCTGCTTCTCACTGCCTCCTGGAACCCCTTCAAATGCCCCAGACAATTTGGCCCTCTCTGCTTTCCTGAAAAGTCTATCCTCAAAAGCACCTTTTTTCACTTTCGGCGCTGTTTGGAGCAAAAAAGACAAACGTCCAGCTTTTGCTGCCACAGCAAAGGTGCCAGCGGGGAAAAGTGATGCTGCTTCTCACTGCCTCCTGGAACCCCTTCAAATGCCCCACACAATTTGGCCCTCTCTGCTCTCCTGAAAAGTCTATCCTCAAAAGCACCTTTTTTCACTTTCGGCGCTGTTTGGAGCAAAAAAGACAAACGTCCAGCTTTTGCTGCCACAGCAAAGGTGCCAGCGGGGAAAAGTGATGCTGCTTCTCACTGCCTCCTGGAACCCCTTCAAATGCCCCAGACAATTTGGCCCTCTCTGCTCTCCTGAAAAGTCTATCCTCAAAAGCACCTTTTTTCACTTTCGGCGCTGTTTGGAGCAAAAAAGACAAACGTCCAGCTTTTGCTGCCACAGCAAAGGTGCCAGAGGGGAAAAGTGATGCTGCTTCTCACTGCCTCCTGGAACCCCTTCAAATGCCCCACACAATTTGGCCCTCTCTGCTTTCCTGAAAAGTCTATCCTCAAAAGCACCTTTTTTCACTTTCGGCGCTGTTTGGAGCAAAAAAGACAAACGTCCAGCTTTTGCTGCCACAGCAAAGGTGCCAGCGGGGAAAAGTGATGCTGCTTCTCACTGCCTCCTGGAACCCCTTCAAATGCCCCACACAATTTGGCCCTCTCTGCTTTCCTGCGCACGCTATCCTCAAAAGCACCTTTTTTCACTTTCGGCGCTGTTTGGAGCAAAAAAGACAAACGTCCAGCTTTTGCTGCCACAGCAAAGGTGCCAGCGGGGAAAAGTGATGCTGCTTCTCACTGCCTCCTGGAACCCCTTCAAATGCCCCACACAATTTGGCCCTCTCTGCTTTCCTGAAAAGTCTATCCTCAAAAGCACCTTTTTTCACTTTCGGCGCCCTCCGGAGCAAAAAAGACAAACGTCCAGCTTTTGCTGCCACAGCAAAGGTGCCAGCGGGGAAAAGTGATGCTGCTTCTCACTGCCTCCTGGAACCCCTTCAAATGCCCCACACAATTTGGCCCTCTCTGCTTTCCTGAAAAGTCTATCCTCAAAAGCACCTTTTTTCACTTTCGGCGCTGTTTGGAGCAAAAAAGACAAACGTCCAGCTTTTGCTGCCACAGCAAAGGTGCCAGCGGGGAAAAGTGATGCTGCTTCTCACTGCCTCCTGGAACCCCTTCAAATGCCCCAGACAATTTGGCCCTCTCTGCTTTCCTGAAAAGTCTATCCTCAAAAGCACCTTTTTTCACTTTCGGCGCTGTTTGGAGCAAAAAGACAAACGTCCAGCTTTTGCTGCCACAGCAAAGGTGCCAGCGGGGAAAAGTGATGCTGCTTCTCACTGCCTCCTGGAACCCCTTCAAATGCCCCACACAATTTGGCCCTCTCTGCTTTCCTGCGCACTCTATCCTCAAAAGCACCTTTTTTCACTTTCGGCGCCCTCCGGAGCCAAAAAGACAAACGTCCAGCTTTTGCTGCCACAGCAAAGGTGCCAGCGGGGAAAAGTGATGCTGCTTCTCACTGCCTCCTGGAACCCCTTCAAATGCCCCACACAATTTGGCCCTCTCTGCTTTCCTGAAAAGTCTATCCTCAAAAGCACCTTTTTTCACTTTCGGCGCTGTTTGGAGCAAAAAAGACAAACGTCCAGCTTTTGCTGCCACAGCAAAGGTGCCAGCGGGGAAAAGTGGAAAGTGATGCTGCTTCTCACTGCCTCCTGGAACCCCTTCAAATGCCCCAGACAATTTGGCCCTCTCTGCTTTCCTGAAAAGTCTATTCTCAAAAGCACCTTTTTTCACTTTCGGCGCCCTCCGGAGCAAAAAAGACAAACGTCCAGCTTTTGCTGCCACAGCAAAGGTGCCAGCGGGGAAAAGTGATGCTGCTTCTCACTGCCTCCTGGAACCCCTTCAAATGCCCCACACAATTTGGCCCTCTCTGCTTTCCTGAAAAGTCTATCCTCAAAAGCACCTTTTTTCACTTTCGGCGCTGTTTGGAGCAAAAAAGACAAACGTCCAGCTTTTGCTGCCACAGCAAAGGTGCCAGCGGGGAAAAGTGATGCTGCTTCTCACTGCCTCCTGGAACCCCTTCAAATGCCCCAGACAATTTGGCCCTCTCTGCTTTCCTGAAAAGTCTATCCTCAAAAGCACCTTTTTTCACTTTCGGCGCTGTTTGGAGCAAAAAAGACAAACGTCCAGCTTTTGCTGCCACAGCAAAGGTGCCAGCGGGGAAAAGTGATGCTGCTTCTCACTGCCTCCTGGAACCCCTTCAAATGCCCCAGACAATTTGGCCCTCTCTGCTTTCCTGAAAAGTCTATCCTCAAAAGCACCTTTTTTCACTTTCGGCGCTGTTTGGAGCAAAAAAGACAAACGTCCAGCTTTTGCTGCCACAGCAAAGGTGCCAGCGGGGAAAAGTGATGCTGCTTCTCACTGCCTCCTGGAACCCCTTCAAATGCCCCAGACAATTTGGCCCTCTCTGCTTTCCTGAAAAGTCTATCCTCAAAAGCACCTTTTTTCACTTTCGGCGCTGTTTGGAGCAAAAAAGACAAACGTCCAGCTTTTGCTGCCACAGCAAAGGTGCCAGCGGGGAAAAGTGATGCTGCTTCTCACTGCTCCTGGAACCCCTTCAAATGCCCCACACAATTTGGCCCTCTCTGCTTTCCTGCGTACGCTATCCTCAAAAGCACCTTTTTTCACTTTCGGCGCTGTTTGGAGCAAAAAAGACAAACGTCCAGCTTTTGCTGCCACAGCAAAGGTGCCAGCGGGGAAAAGTGATGCTGCTTCTCACTGCCTCCTGGAACCCCTTCAAATGCCCCAGACAATTTGGCCCTCTCTGCTTTCTGAAAAGTCTATCCTCAAAAGCACCTTTTTCACTTTCGGCGCTGTTTGGAGCAAAAAGACAAACGTCCAGCTTTTGCTGCCACAGCAAAGGTGCCAGCGGGGAAAAGTGATGCTGCTTCTCACTGCCTCCTGGAACCCCTTCAAATGCCCCAGACAATTTGGCCCTCTCTGCTTTCCTGAAAAGTCTATCCTCAAAAGCACCTTTTTTCACTTTCGGCGCCCTCCGGAGCAAAAAAGACAAACGTCCAGCTTTTGCTGCCACAGCAAAGGTGCCAGCGGGGAAAAGTGATGCTTCTCACTGCCTCCTGGAACCCCTTCAAATGCCCCAGACAATTTGGCCCTCCTCTGCTTTCCTGAGGACTCTATCCTCAAAAGAACCTTTTTTCACTTTCGGCGCCCTCCGGAGCAAAAAAGACAAACGTCCAGCTTTTGCTGCCACAGCAAAGGTGCCAGCGGGAAAAGTGATGCTGCTTCTCACTGCCTCCTGGAACCCCTTCAAATGCCCCACACAATTTGGCCCTCTCTTCTTTCCTGAAAAGTCTATCCTCAAAAGCACCTTTTTTCACTTTCGGCGCCCTCCGGAGCAAAAAAGACAAACGTCCAGCTTTTGCTGCCACAGCAAAGGTGCCAGCGGGAAAAGTGATGCTGGTCCTCACTGCCTCCTGGAACCCCTTCAAATGCCCCAGACAATTTGTCCCTGTCTGCTTTCCTGCGCACGCTATCCTCAAAAGCACCTTTTTTCACTTTCGGCGCTGTTTGGAGCAAAAAAGACAAACGTCCAGCTTTTGCTGCCACAGCAAAGGTGCCAGCGGGGAAAAGTGATGCTGCTTCTCACTGCCTCCTGGAACCCCTTCAAATGCCCCAGACAATTTGGCCCTCTCTGCTTTCCTGAAAAGTCTATCCTCAAAAGCACCTTTTTTCACTTTCGGCGCTGTTTGGAGCAAAAAAGACAAACGTCCAGCTTTTGCTGCCACAGCAAAGGTGCCAGCGGGGAAAAGTGATGCTGCTTCTCACTGCCTCCTGGAACCCCTTCAAATGCCCAGACAATTTGCCCTCTCTGCTTTCCTGCGCACGCTATCCTCAAAAGCACCTTTTTTCACTTTCGGCGCTGTTTGGAGCAAAAAAGACAAACGTCCAGCTTTTGCTGCCACAGCAAAGGTGCCAGCGGGGAAAGTGATGCTGCTTCTCACTGCCTCCTGGAACCCCTTCAAATGCCCCAGACAATTTGGCCCTCTCTGCTTTCCTGCGCACGCTATCCTCAAAAGCACCTTTTTTCACTTTCGGCGCTGTTTGGAGCAAAAAAGACAAACGTCCAGCTTTTGCTGCCACAGCAAAGGTGCCAGCGGGGAAAAGTGATGCTGGTCCTCACTGCCTCCTGGAACCCCTTCAAATGCCCCAGACAATTTGGCCCTCTCTGCTTTCCTGAAAAGTCTATCCTCAAAAGCACCTTTTTTCACTTTCGGCGCTGTTTGGAGCAAAAAAGACAAACGTCCAGCTTTTGCTGCCACAGCAAAGGTGCCAGCGGGGGAAAAGTGATGCTGCTTCTCACTGCCTCCTGGAACCCCTTCAAATGCCCCACACAATTTGGCCCTCTCTGCTTTCCTGCGCACTCTATCCTCAAAAGCACCTTTTTTCACTTTCGGCGCTGTTTGGAGCAAAAAAGACAAACGTCCAGCTTTTGCTGCCACAGCAAAGGTGCCAGCGGGGAAAAGTGATGCTGGTCCTCACTGCCTCCTGGAACCCCTTCAAATGCCCCAGACAATTTGGCCCTCTCTGCTTTCCTGAAAAGTCTATCCTCAAAAGCACCTTTTTTCACTTTCGGCGCTGTTTGGAGCAAAAAAGACAAACGTCCAGCTTTTGCTGCCACAGCAAAGGTGCCAGCGGGGAAAAGTGATGCTGCTTCTCACTGCCTCCTGGAACCCCTTCAAATGCCCCAGACAATTTGGCCCTCTCTGCTTTCCTGAGGACTCTATCCTCAAAAGCACCTTTTTTCACTTTCGGCGCCCTCCGGAGCCAAAAAGACAAACGTCCAGCTTTTGCTGCCACAGCAAAGGTGCCAGCGGGGAAAAGTGATGCTGCTTCTCACTGCCTCCTGGAACCCCTTCAAATGCCCCACACAATTTGGCCCTCTCTGCTTTCCTGAAAAGTCTATCCTCAAAAGCACCTTTTTTCACTTTCGGCGCTGTTTGGAGCAAAAAAGACAAACGTCCAGCTTTTGCTGCCACAGCAAAGGTGCCAGCGGGGAAAAGTGATGCTGCTTCTCACTGCCTCCTGGAACCCCTTCAAATGCCCCAGACAATTTGGCCCTCTCTGCTTTCCTGAAAAGTCTATCCTCAAAAGCACCTTTTTTCACTTTCGGCGCTGTTTGGAGCAAAAAAGACAAACGTCCAGCTTTTGCTGCCACAGCAAAGGTGCCAGCGGGGAAAAGTGATGCTGCTTCTCACTGCCTCCTGGAACCCCTTCAAATGCCCCACACAATTTGGCCCTCTCTGCTTTCCTGCGCACGCTATCCTCAAAAGCACCTTTTTTCACTTTCGGCGCTGTTTGGAGCAAAAAAGACAAACGTCCAGCTTTTGCTGCCACAGCAAAGGTGCCAGCGGGGAAAAGTGATGCTGCTTCTCACTGCCTCCTGGAACCCCTTCAAATGCCCCACACAATTTGGCCCTCTCTGCTTTCCTGAAAAGTCTATCCTCAAAAGCACCTTTTTTCACTTTCGGCGCTGTTTGGAGCAAAAAAGACAAACGTCCAGCTTTTGCTGCCACAGCAAAGGTGCCAGCGGGGAAAAGTGATGCTGCTTCTCACTGCCTCCTGGAACCCCTTCAAATGCCCCACACAATTTGGCCCTCTCTGCTTTCCTGCGCACTCTATCCTCAAAAGCACCTTTTTTCACTTTCGGCGCTGTTTGGAGCAAAAAAGACAAACGTCCAGCTTTTGCTGCCACAGCAAAGGTGCCAGCGGGGAAAAGTGATGCTGGTCCTCACTGCCTCCTGGAACCCCTTCAAATGCCCCAGACAATTTGGCCCTCTCTGCTTTCCTGAAAAGTCTATCCTCAAAAGCACCTTTTTTCACTTTCGGCGCTGTTTGGAGCAAAAAAGACAAACGTCCAGCTTTTGCTGCCACAGCAAAGGTGCCAGAGGGGAAAAGTGATGCTGCTTCTCACTGCCTCCTGGAACCCCTTCAAATGCCCCAGACAATTTGGCCCTCTCTGCTTTCCTGAAAAGTCTATCCTCAAAAGCACCTTTTTTCACTTTCGGCGCCCTCCGGAGCAAAAAAGACAAACGTCCAGCTTTTGCTGCCACAGCAAAGGTGCCAGCGGGGAAAAGTGATGCTGCTTCTCACTGCCTCCTGGAACCCCTTCAAATGCCCCAGACAATTTGGCCCTCTCTGCTTTCCTGAAAAGTCTATCCTCAAAAGCACCTTTTTTCACTTTCGGCGCTGTTTGGAGCAAAAAAGACAAACGTCCAGCTTTTGCTGCCACAGCAAAGGTGCCAGCGGGGAAAAGTGATGCTGCTTCTCACTGCCTCCTGGAACCCCTTCAAATGCCCCACACAATTTGGCCCTCTCTGCTTTCCTGAAAAGTCTATCCTCAAAAGCACCTTTTTTCACTTTCGGCGCTGTTTGGAGCAAAAAAGACAAACGTCCAGCTTTTGCTGCCACAGCAAAGGTGCCAGCGGGGAAAAGTGATGCTGCTTCTCACTGCCTCCTGGAACCCCTTCAAATGCCCCACACAATTTGGCCCTCTCTGCTTTCCTGAAAAGTCTATCCTCAAAAGCACCTTTTTTCACTTTCGGCGCTGTTTGGAGCAAAAAAGACAAACGTCCAGCTTTTGCTGCCACAGCAAAGGTGCCAGCGGGGAAAAGTGATGCTGCTTCTCACTGCCTCCTGGAACCCCTTCAAATGCCCCACACAATTTGGCCCTCTCTGCTTTCCTGAAAAGTCTATCCTCAAAAGCACCTTTTTTCACTTTCGGCGCTGTTTGGAGCAAAAAAGACAAACGTCCAGCTTTTGCTGCCACAGCAAAGGTGCCAGCGGGGAAAAGTGATGCTGCTTCTCACTGCCTCCTGGAACCCCTTCAAATGCCCCAGACAATTTGGCCCTCTCTGCTTTCCTGAAAAGTCTATCCTCAAAAGCACCTTTTTTCACTTTCGGCGCTGTTTGGAGCAAAAAAGACAAACGTCCAGCTTTTGCTGCCACAGCAAAGGTGCCAGCGGGGAAAAGTGATGCTGCTTCTCACTGCCTCCTGGAACCCCTTCAAATGCCCCAGACAATTTGGCCCTCTCTGCTTTCCTGCGCACTCTATCCTCAAAAGCACCTTTTTTCACTTTCGGCGCCCTCCGGAGCCAAAAAGACAAACGTCCAGCTTTTGCTGCCACAGCAAAGGTGCCAGCGGGGAAAAGTGATGCTGCTTCTCACTGCCTCCTGGAACCCCTTCAAATGCCCCACACAATTTGGCCCTCTCTGCTTTCCTGAAAAGTCTATCCTCAAAAGCACCTTTTTTCACTTTCGGCGCCCTCCGGAGCAAAAAAGACAAACGTCCAGCTTTTGCTGCCACAGCAAAGGTGCCAGCGGGGAAAAGTGATGCTGCTTCTCACTGCCTCCTGGAACCCCTTCAAATGCCCCAGACAATTTGGCCCTCTCTGCTTTCCTGAAAAGTCTATCCTCAAAAGCACCTTTTTTCACTTTCGGCGCCCTCCGGAGCAAAAAAGACAAACGTCCAGCTTTTGCTGCCACAGCAAAGGTGCCAGCGGGGAAAAGTGATGCTGGTCCTCACTGCCTCCTGGAACCCCTTCAAATGCCCAGACAATTTGGCCCTCTCTGCTTTCCTGAAAAGTCTATCCTCAAAAGCACCTTTTTTCACTTTCGGCGCTGTTTGGAGCAAAAAAGACAAACGTCCAGCTTTTGCTGCCACAGCAAAGGTGCCAGCGGGGAAAAGTGATGCTGCTTCTCACTGCCTCCTGGAACCCCTTCAAATGCCCCAGACAATTTGGCCCTCTCTGCTTTCCTGAAAAGTCTATCCTCAAAAGCACCTTTTTTCACTTTCGGCGCTGTTTGGAGCAAAAAAGACAAACGTCCAGCTTTGCTGCCACAGCAAAGGTGCCAGCGGGGAAAAGTGATGCTGCTTCTCACTGCCTCCTGGAACCCCTTCAAATGCCCCACACAAATTTGGCCCTCTCTGCTTTCCTGAAAAGTCTATCCTCAAAAGCACCTTTTTTCACTTTCGGCGCTGTTTGGAGCAAAAAAGACAAACGTCCAGCTTTTGCTGCCACAGCAAAGGTGCCAGCGGGGAAAAGTGATGCTGCTTCTCACTGCCTCCTGGAACCCCTTCAAATGCCCCACACAATTTGGCCCTCTCTGCTTTCCTGAAAAGTCTATCCTCAAAAGCACCTTTTTTCACTTTCGGCGCTGTTTGGAGCAAAAAAGACAAACGTCCAGCTTTTGCTGCAACAGCAAAGGTGCCAGCGGGGAAAAGTGATGCTGCTTCTCACTGCCTCCTGGAACCCCTTCAAATGCCCCACACAATTTGGCCCTCTCTGCTTTCCTGCGCACGCTATCCTCAAAAGCACCTTTTTTCACTTTCGGCGCTGTTTGGAGCAAAAAAGACAAACGTCCAGCTTTTGCTGCCACAGCAAAGGTGCCAGCGGGGAAAAGTGATGCTGCTTCTCACTGCCTCCTGGAACCCCTTCAAATGCCCCACACAATTTGGCCCTCTCTGCTTTCCTGAAAAGTCTATCCTCAAAAGCACTTTTTCACTTTCGGCGCTGTTTGGAGCAAAAAAGACAAACGTCCAGCTTTTGCTGCCACAGCAAAGGTGCCAGCGGGGAAAAGTGATGCTGCTTCTCACTGCCTCCTGGAACCCCTTCAAATGCCCCAGACAATTTGGCCCTCTCTGCTTTCCTGAAAAGTCTATCCTCAAAAGCACCTTTTTTCACTTTCGGCGCTGTTTGGAGCAAAAAGACAAACGTCCAGCTTTTGCTGCCACAGCAAAGGTGCCAGCGGGGAAAAGTGATGCTGCTTCTCACTGCCTCCTGGAACCCCTTCAAATGCCCCACACAATTTGGCCCTCTCTGCTTTCCTGAGGACTCTATCCTCAAAAGCACCTTTTTTCACTTTCGGCGCCCTCCGGAGCAAAAAAGACAAACGTCCAGCTTTTGCTGCCACAGCAAAGGTGCCAGCGGGGAAAAGTGATGCTGCTTCTCACTGCCTCCTGGAACCCCTTCAAATGCCCCACACAATTTGGCCCTCTCTGCTTTCCTGCGCACGCTATCCTCAAAAGCACCTTTTTTCACTTTCGGCGCTGTTTGGAGCAAAAAAGACAAACGTCCAGCTTTTGCTGCCACAGCAAAGGTGCCAGCGGGGAAAAGTGATGCTGCTTCTCACTGCCTCCTGGAACCCCTTCAAATGCCCCACACAATTTGGCCCTCTCTGCTTTCCTGAAAAGTCTATCCTCAAAAGCACCTTTTTTCACTTTCGGCGCTGTTTGGAGCAAAAAAGACAAACGTCCAGCTTTTGCTGCCACAGCAAAGGTGCCAGCGGGGAAAAGTGATGCTGCTTCTCACTGCCTCCTGGAACCCCTTCAAATGCCCCACACAATTTGGCCCTCTCTGCTTTCCTGAAAAGTCTATCCTCAAAAGCACCTTTTTTCACTTTCGGCGCTGTTTGGAGCAAAAAAGACAAACGTCCAGCTTTTGCTGCCACAGCAAAGGTGCCAGCGGGGAAAAGTGATGCTGCTTCTCACTGCCTCCTGGAACCCCTTCAAATGCCCCACACAATTTGGCCCTCTCTGCTTTCCTGAAAGTCTATCCTCAAAAGCACCTTTTTTCACTTTCGGCGCTGTTTGGAGCAAAAAAGACAAACGTCCAGCTTTTTGCTGCCACAGCAAAGGTGCCAGCGGGGAAAAGTGATGCTGCTTCTCACTGCCTCCTGGAACCCCTTCAAATGCCCCAGACAATTTGGCCCTCTCTGCTTTCCTGAAAAGTCTATCCTCAAAAGCACCTTTTTTCACTTTCGGCGCTGTTTGGAGCAAAAAAGACAAACGTCCAGCTTTTGCTGCCACAGCAAAGGTGCCAGCGGGGAAAAGTGATGCTGGTCCTCACTGCCTCCTGGAACCCCTTCAAATGCCCCAGACAATTTGGCCCTCTCTGCTTTCCTGAAAAGTCTATCCTCAAAAGCACCTTTTTCACTTTCGGCGCTGTTTGGAGCAAAAAAGACAAACGTCCAGCTTTTGCTGCCACAGCAAAGGTGCCAGCGGGGAAAAGTGATGCTGCTTCTCACTGCCTCCTGGAACCCCTTCAAATGCCCCAGACAATTTGGCCCTCTCTGCTTTCCTGAAAAGTCTATCCTCAAAAGCACCTTTTTTCACTTTCGGCGCTGTTTGGAGCAAAAAGACAAACGTCCAGCTTTTGCTGCCACAGCAAAGGTGCCAGCGGGGAAAAGTGATGCTGCTTCTCACTGCCTCCTGGAACCCCTTCAAATGCCCCAGACAATTTGGCCCTCTCTGCTTTCCTGAAAAGTCTATCCTCAAAAGCACCTTTTTTCACTTTCGGCGCTGTTTGGAGCAAAAAAGACAAACGTCCAGCTTTTGCTGCCACAGCAAAGGTGCCAGCGGGAAAAGTGATGCTGCTTCTCACTGCCTCCTGGAACCCCTTCAAATGCCCCAGACAATTTGGCCCTCTCTGCTTTCCTGCGCACGCTATCCTCAAAAGCACCTTTTTTCACTTTCGGCGCTGTTTGGAGCAAAAAAGACAAACGTCCAGCTTTTGCTGCCACAGCAAAGGTGCCAGCGGGGAAAAGTGATGCTGCTTCTCACTGCCTCCTGGAACCCCTTCAAATGCCCCCAGACAATTTGGCCCTCTCTGCTTTCCTGAAAAGTCTATCCTCAAAAGCACCTTTTTTCACTTTCGGCGCTGTTTGGAGCAAAAAAGACAAACGTCCAGCTTTTGCTGCCACAGCAAAGGTGCCAGCGGGGAAAGTGATGCTGCTTCTCACTGCCTCCTGGAACCCCTTCAAATGCCCCAGACAATTTGGCCCTCTCTGCTTTCCTGAAAAGTCTATCCTCAAAAGCACCTTTTTTCACTTTCGGCGCTGTTTGGAGCAAAAAAGACAAACGTCCAGCTTTGCTGCCACAGCAAAGGTGCCAGCGGGGAAAAGTGATGCTGCTTCTCACTGCCTCCTGGAACCCCTTCAAATGCCCCAGACAATTTGGCCCTCTCTGCTTTCCTGAAAAGTCTATCCTCAAAAGCACCTTTTTTCACTTTCGGCGCTGTTTGGAGCAAAAAAGACAAACGTCCAGCTTTTGCTGCCACAGCAAAGGTGCCAGCGGGGAAAAGTGATGCTGCTTCTCACTGCCTCCTGGAACCCCTTCAAATGCCCCACACAATTTGGCCCTCTCTGCTTTCCTGCGCACGCTATCCTCAAAAGCACCTTTTTTCACTTTCGGCGCTGTTTGGAGCAAAAAAGACAAACGTCCAGCTTTTGCTGCCACAGCAAAGGTGCCAGCGGGGAAAAGTGATGCTGCTTCTCACTGCCTCCTGGACCCCTTCAAATGCCCCACACAATTTGGCCCTCTCTGCTTTCCTGAAAAGTCTATCCTCAAAAGCACCTTTTTTCACTTTCGGCGCTGTTTGGAGCAAAAAAGACAAACGTCCAGCTTTTGCTGCCACAGCAAAGGTGCCAGCGGGGAAAAGTGATGCTGCTTCTCACTGCCTCCTGGAACCCCTTCAAATGCCCCAGACAATTTGGCCCTCTCTGCTTTCCTGCGCACTCTATCCTCAAAAGCACCTTTTTTCACTTTCGGCGCTGTTTGGAGCAAAAAAGACAAACGTCCAGCTTTTGCTGCCACAGCAAAGGTGCCAGCGGGGAAAAGTGATGCTGCTTCTCACTGCCTCCTGGAACCCCTTCAAATGCCCCAGACAATTTGGCCCTCTCTGCTTTCCTGAGGACTCTATCCTCAAAAGCACCTTTTTTTCACTTTCGGGCCCTCCGGAGCAAAAAAGACAAACGTCCAGCTTTTGCTGCCACAGCAAAGGTGCCAGCGGGGAAAAGTGATGCTGCTTCTCACTGCCTCCTGGAACCCCTTCAAATGCCCCAGACAATTTGGCCCTCTCTGCTTTCCTGAAAAGTCTATCCTCAAAGCACCTTTTTTCACTTTCGGCGCTGTTTGGAGCAAAAAAGACAAACGTCCAGCTTTTGCTGCCACAGCAAAGGTGCCAGCGGGGAAAAGTGATGCTGCTTCTCACTGCCTCCTGGAACCCCTTCAAATGCCCCACACAATTTGGCCCTCTCTGCTTTCCTGCGCACTCTATCCTCAAAAGCACCTTTTTTCAATTTCGGCGCTGTTTGGAGCAAAAAAGACAAACGTCCAGCTTTTGCTGCCACAGCAAAGGTGCCAGCGGGGAAAAGTGATGCTGCTTCTCACTGCCTCCTGGAACCCCTTCAAATGCCCCACACAATTTGGCCCTCTCTGCTTTCCTGCGCACGCTATCCTCAAAAGCACCTTTTTTCACTTTCGGCGCTGTTTGGAGCAAAAAAGACAAACGTCCAGCTTTTGCTGCCACAGCAAAGGTGCCAGCGGGGAAAAGTGATGCTGGTCCTCACTGCCTCCTGGAACC